>NW_013952658.1:136083-142075 GCF_001266775.1 Austrofundulus limnaeus
CCATAGACTTTGCATGTAAACCTGATGCTCCTGACGCTGAAATCGCGTTCGGTGTGAACGCACCATTAGGCATTTTTGCCGCTACATACAAAGATGGCAGACCGCGTGGGAAACAGGGCTCTGTTAACCACAAATGAAGTTTTAGCTCTTCTCTTTGAGTCATCTGGTAAGCCAGTTTACATTTATTCAACTTTGTAGATAATACATGTACTTTCAATCAACCAAAGGGATTAGGAACTGTGTTTAAACTTCTAATCACATTTCTGCAGCAAATTATGAAGTAGTGTAAGAGTTAGCTAACACTAGCAAAATGTTACCAAGAATATTAGTCATTTTTAGTCCAAGCAGATCTCTTTATACTTAAAATAAGACACATTGCCTAAAAAGCAACTTGTTTTAGACGAATTTTCAAGTGAATATTTGCTTTTTATTTTAAGTGTAAAGAGATTTGGACCAGAAATTATACATTTCGACTAGAAATAATAAGTATATTTTGTAAGATTGAGGTTTTGCAGTGAACCATGGTTTGCTGTTAACATTCAGCAGCACTTTATTTTCTTCTGCTTCAGMGTCAGGAAATGAACTTGATACCAAATTAGAGAAGGATTTAGATGACAGTGGACCTGAGATAGAAGGAAATGACATAGACAKCAGGCAACAGGTTGAAGAAGACACAGACAGTAAAGCCTCCACAGCTGATTCTGATTCATGGTCAGAAAGTGAACATGATGAATCTGTCTTGGATGAGGACTGTAAACCTGATGGCCGTCCGGATGATAGTGATGCAGACACAGCTCAYCATAGTGAGGAAGAAACAGGAGAGAAGGAAGGAAGTGAGAGGGAAGAAGAAACTGAAGCTGCACTTGAAMTTTCTGCTGTTAAACATCGTAAGCGTCCAAGGTCACAGTGGAYGCGACAAGCGATAAGAGAGAAACGTCGTAAGGGAGAGAGTTACAAGAATGCAATGGGACAGGAAAGAAAGGCAAAGACCATGGGCCCAKCCTGCACATCACAGCACTGCTTAAGGTCAACAAAACGAAAGTGTGAACTGCTGAGTGAAGAAGAGAGAGCAGCTATCTTCAACACGTTCTGGGCCATGCCCTCCTGGGAGAAATGCAAGCTGTATATCCAGACTTTAGTGGAACATGTAAGTGACTTGTTAATCATAGCAAATTTTGTCACCTCTACAGCCTCCTCAGCTCATCAAACTGTATTTCATTTCACTCCAGGTTTAAATTTGAAGTGTCTTGATTGGCTATTTTGCTTTTCTTTAAATATAGGTGCCTATAAAGCAGAAGAAAGGTGGTGTTTCATCAAGGAGAAAAACCTCCGTTAAACTACCTGCAACTGGAAGATGGACATWAACGACCTGTGTGTAAGAATCTTTTCTGTTCAACCCTTGGCATTGCCCCCAGAACCATTGGATCATGGTTAGTTAAGGACATGAAAACCAAAACTGATCCACCCAAACCCAAGGTCAATAAAAATGGTAAGTGGGTTTTCCAGGAATTGTATGACTGAAGGATGCTCGCTGAATGTCCTTACAAGTCTATAGTATATCTCCATTCTTATTCTCATGTTTTGTACTTGTTAGGTCCACGAGTGCCAATATCAGATGCTGACCAGACTTTCCTAAAAGACTGCCTCTGTGGGCTGCCTTCCGTTCCATCACATTACTGCCGTCAGGTTCCCTCCTATAAGGATAAGAAGTTTCTGGAGCCAGGAACAGTTCTAAGTGACCTTTACCGAGAATACCAGAAAGCTGCTAAGTGAAAGTGGTGCACGTGTTGTGAGTGAGACATATTTCCAAAAAGCATTCAGTGAGCTGAAATATTTAGTGTTCGTACCAAAAAAAGACCAGTGTGACGTATGTCTCGGCGCCAAGGTAGGAAATATAGATCAGGACACTCTTGCTACTCACATAAAATTAAAGGCTCAAGCTAAAGCTAAAAAAGCTAAGGATAAACAGGAATCCAGTGAAAAACTCTCAGTGTGGACAATGGACCTTCAGTGTGTTCTTCTGTGRCCTAAGACAAAAGCAAGCATGATGTACTATGTGGGGAGCAGGAAGCTGAGGAATMCAGGTGTTTTTTCAATGAGAGGCTGCTTCCAGCAGCACCTCACATCATGTTTGAAGAGTTGTGAATCATTCATCATAACTGTTTTTTCTTGGCCCATCAACACAGTTTAAAAACTGGTGTACTTTGGTTGGTGCATAAAAAACACAATCGGTTCAGTCCTTTCTCTCCAGAGAAAACCTCCACCTCTCCAGGCTCTCTTCCACCTGCTCCCTACTCTCACTACCAATGCTTCATCTAAGCTTTTGTTTGAATAAAACTAAGCCAAAATATCAAATTTTAACTAAAATTTTAGCATTTAAGTTTTTTAAAGCACATCACTCAGAGCAAATTGTAAGTTAAACAATCCAAAATAAAGCAATAAAGCAATAGCTAATCAGTTAGTAACTCTTTAAACATAAACTGTATCTGTTGGATTTTAACACAGGAATTTAGATAAGTTATGGATAAATAGTTTGCTTTTACAACATGGTGGACTGATGTCATTTTAATTTGGCCTGATTTTTAGGTTATTTTAATATTTTAAGTAAGGAAGATATCAGCCGAACTCATAAAAAAGCTTTATTGTGTTCTCTCTATACCAGCTCCTGTAGGGTCAAAGCTCAGCCACAGGTCAGTCTCTGTCTGCATGGTTCTGCTGGGTTTCACACCAGCTCAACTAAGGGACAAGGACAGGTTCGGATGCAGGACTTCGCGCAGTCCTATGTAGTGTTCACCTAAAGGTAGCTGGTGAAGAAAATGACTTTTTTGATTGTCTTTGTTATCTCATCTGATGCAAATGTGGGGTGACAGGCAGCCATTCCATTTCAGCTTATCTCTCTCAAAGCCATAGAGGCAAGCACAACGGTTTCTTGGYAAGTTTTTCTTGCATATTTCGCTACAAAGACTGCTTTAGAAATATTTGTTTTCTTTTTTTTTCCCCTCAGGTATAAGACCAAACTGATACTTCAGGGAAACTGGGAGAAAAAAACACACTTAACATTCCGCACAAAACAACTCTGTCTATTGTGACTTGTTGGTTTTGAGGCAATTTGAAGGACAGAGCTTCTGACTAATCATCCCTTTGACCTGCATAACTTCTCTGCTTAAAGACTCTTCACACAGCTCATCTGTCTTAAGGTTGTTTTTATTCTCCATTCAAAGCTGAGAAACTATCTCTCATTAATGTAGAAGCACWYTGAAAATTGACATTCTGTTCTTGTAGTAGATTCTGTCACCATTTCTTGACACAAGTCCTGGGCCAAAGCTTTGTGACATCATGAGAAATTTGTCATTTTGCTTAAACTTTTTTGCTTCAACTTCCAGACACCAGCCGATGTGTGAGTAAGCATCATGGACAGCTTTGAGGATTAGTTGGCCAAGGCAGACAGGTGTGCTGATTACAAACAGAAGACAGGTGTGCTGATTACAAACAGAAGGCAGGTGTCAATAAAAAAAGCCTGAACCCAGAAATGCGCAGGGGATTTGTGGATGCCTTTCTGGTCCTCAAGAAAAAACTGGAGGTTGTACTTTTCTATTAAAATGTTGTGTTTAGTTTATGAAGAGAACAAAGAGAACTGTGGTAAAACACAAGATATGGGTAGAGTAATTGGTACTAAACCAAGACTGCCAATGGCTTTGAGAAGAAAACTAGATATCATGGAAAATAAAGTACTGCAGAATTTCTGAGTCTTTATACACACAAATTCAGCAGCGCCCTTTTTTGGGACCTTTTTTTTTTTTTTACTATTTTAAATGGTTGTCTGGAAGAGACGAACAGATGGAAATATATTCTGTAATCAGAACACCTGTCTACTGTTTTTAATCAGACCACTTGAAAGAAAGATAAAATGGATATTATTTATCATTAGCTCAAAGGGTTAAAGATTTTGATTCTTAGGATTACCACCATGACTTAAAAAAAAAGCTATAGATTCCGAATTTCATCACATCATGGTAACATGATTTACCTGATCACAGGGCAGARCTAAATTTCAAGTATCTGCCAACTGAACCAAATATGCTGACTAATGCCACCATGTAGGAATACAGTTCTCCTTTAGGGCTGGTATGTAAATCACAGAGGAATCAGGAACACAATGCAGTGYAGGAATTCCCTGTTTTGTTTAAAAGGAACTGAACAGTCAATAATCCGTCACAGCCCTACAGGACAGTGAACCTGCTGCTAGACAACATGAAAGTTTTCCTCCTGGTTGTGTGCTTGGCAGTATGCGGCTTGGCTCAGAGACCTCAACCATGCGGTAAGTACACTTACACACACACACACACACACACACACACATATCAAAGACATTTCTCCTGTTCGTTTTCTTCTAAGGTTTTACAGAAATGCTCCAAAGTTTTGCTTGAATGAATTCTTTCCTCCTGACAGATTCCCCACCACTGCTGTCTGGTTCCCTCACTGTGGTAAGTCTCAGTTCATTTCAGAGCTTTTCATTGCTACTCAGATATAAATGTTGTGTTATGAAGTAAAATAAACACAGGAAAACCTAAATGTGTTTATGTTTTAAGATCACCCAAAGCGAGAGCCTGGTGGCGTTTGTGAATTACACCTATGATGGAATACAAGAACGCATTCGCCTGCAAGAGTTTGGACTCTCTGGCAATGAAACCTTCCTCTTTGACTTCCTCCTGCTCTACAAACAAGTAATGGCACCAAAGAAGTGATGTTTTTATTAAYGCGACTTGTACTGTTGTTGATCATAACCTTTGTTCTCTTCTAAAGCGTATCATGTACCAGATTAACAACGAGAACCAAACATGCTTCAAGAAACGTCTGGGTACCAGTTTCTACAGTCTGAGTGTCCCAAAGAATGCCTCTTTTCAGGGTCATGCTGTGCTGGGCAGCTCCTCTTTCCCTGGAGAGGGAGTCCAGATCAACACCTGGGAAGGAGAGGTGCACACAAAGGATGGAATAGGTAAAGGGAATGGGAAGCGAAAAACTAAGAAAAAAATCTAATCATGTGGTGTTGATGTTGCATGTGACCTTTGTTTGACTGTTACACAATCATCACTTGTGTTTCAAGTTTGACTAGTTGTAGACTCATCTGACATGATCTACTTCTGTTTCTGCAGCCAAGTACATAAAAACCGTCACCCAAACTGGCTGTATCCCTATCACCACACTGTATTTGACTCCCCAGGATGAATGGGTGGTGACCAGGTCAGTCATGTCTTTTAATTGGACCATTCCATTGTGCTTACAGTACACTATAATATTTTACAATGACATACTGTAATCTGTTTTGTTGACAGTGTAAGCAGGGGTTAGTCGTTAAAAACTATGCTGTCTTACCAATCCAAAAATACATGATCTAGTTTCTATACCAGGTCCTGAAATTAAACAAATTTCTTAAAAAAAAAGAACTTAGAACACTTGGTAAATTAAACCAGCTGTGAAACAGGAACTAATCCAAATGAAGAAACAAAGTGACAAAAACTAATTTTGCACAACAGTTCAGTAGTTTGTAGAAACACTTTGAACAGCAATAGCTCTCAGTACTATCAGTATTGTGTTTTATCTGTATTCTGGAAGACTTTTGGACCACTCTTCTTTCAATTGTTGCTTCACTTTATTGAGATTTTCAGATGTTTCTGTTACTTTTAACCTCTAACAGATTGATGGACATCATCAGTTGCTTCTCTAAGGTTATTGGTGTCTMTCCTCCTTGGCACTGAGACAAACCAGAATGTAAAAATAACATCTTCAGTCGGAGGTTACTGATAGGTTAATTAAAATGTTTTAAATGCAATTTATCCTTTCACTTTAATGTACCCCCTGGACACTTACCCCCCCTCCCCCCGACACTCACCCACCTGGGACACTACCCCCTGGACGCTTACCCCTCAGACGCCTACCCCCCTAGGACACCACTCCCATGACACTTACCCACTATGACACTACCCCACTGGAC
>NW_013952658.1:148373-151775 GCF_001266775.1 Austrofundulus limnaeus
ACTGAGATGCATCAGGACCTCATTAGTAACTTTAACCAGTGCTGTTTCTGTGCTATGATGAGCTCTATACCCTGACTGAAACTCTTCATATAGATTATTTCTATCCACATGTTCATGTAGCTGATTTGCAACTATTTTCTCAAGAATTTTTGAGATGAATGGGATATTAGATATAGGTCTATAGTTGGCCAGAACTCCTGAATCAAGATCAGATTTCTTAAGTAAAGGTTTAATTACAGCAACCTTAAAACTCTGTGGCACATAACCATTCATTAGATATAAATTAAGTACATCTGAAGTATGGATATTAATTACGGGAAATGCTTCTTTGAACAGTCTGGTTGGGATGGGATCTAGTAGACATGTTGATGGTTTGGATGAAGCTATTATTTTAGATAATTCAGAGAGCTCAACAGGACAAAAACTGTCCAGACATAAATCAGGATCTAGTGACACTAAAGCTGCCTCATCTGACAGAGAATCAGAGACAGTAGCAGGAAYTTTGGCAAGAATTTTATTCCTTATTAAAACTACTTTATCTATATAGAATCTCATGAAGTCACCACCGAGTTACAGTATAGGGATACATGGCTCAACAGAGATAGGACTTTTCATTAGTCTAGCTACAGTACTGAACAGAAACCTGGGATTGTTTTTATTCTCTTCTACTAAAGATGAATAATACACAGTTCTAGCTTTACAAAGGGCTTTCTTATATGTTAGCAGGCTGTCTCTCCAGGTTAAATAAGATTCTTCTATGTTAGTGGAGCACCATTTTCTCTCTAGTTTTCTAGATGCCTGTTTTAAAGAACGTAAGTCTGAATTAAACCAAGGAGTCGTTTTCCTCCGATAGATAACTTTCTTTTTAGTGGAGCAATTTCAACAGGAGAGGTTGGCATTAAAGTTGTAATATTATCAACAAGACCATCGAAGTTGCTGTTCTCTGTTTCATTATTCTGAAAGACAGGGAAAATAAAGATGGAAGAGATTCTATAAATTTAGCTACAGCATTCTCTGATAAACATCTACTATAATTAAGCTTACACTCAGTAGCTATAAAGTCAGCTAATGTAAACTCAAAGGCTAAAAAATGGTCAGAGAGAACAGGATTGTGAGGACATATTAAGTTCTTACTCTCTATATCATGCAGTCATATGAAAAAGTTTGGGCACCCATGTTAATTTTCCTGATTTACCTTTATAAATCATTGATTAGATTGTTTAGATAAAAAAAATCAGTTAAATGTAACATATAGGGGACAAACAGGGATATTTGAGAAGTGAAATGAAGTTTATATGATTTACAGAAAGTAAGCAATAATTGGTTAAACAAAGGCAGGTGCAGAAATTTGGGCACGTTGCTGTTTTATTAATTTCAAAACCTTTATAACTAATTATTGGAACTTAAATTTGGTTTAGTAAGTTCAGTGACCCTTGACCTCCATACACAGGTGAAACCAATTATGAGAAAGGGCATTTAAGGGAGGCAATTGTAGGTTTTTCTCCTCTTTGCATCTTCTTTGAAGAGTGGCAGCATGGGAGTCTGAAAACAACTTTCAAATGAGCTGAAAACAAAGATTGTTCACCATCATGGTTTAGGGGAAGGATACAGAAAGCTATCTCAGAGATTTCATCTTTCAGTCTCCACTGTGAGAAACATTGTGAGAAAATGGAGGACCACAGGCACAGTTCAAGTCAAGGKTSGAAGTGGCAGACCAAGAKAAATCTGGAATAAACAGAAGRGAAGGATGTTGAGAACAGTCAGAGTCAACCCACAGACCAGCACCAAAGACCTACAACATCATCTTGCTGCTGATGGAGTCACTGTGCATCATTCAACTATTCAGCAGTTTACACAAGGAGATGCTGTATATGAGAGTGATGTCAAAATATGCAAACCAGATAATATTAATAGGTTTCCATTCATATTATAGTACAAAAGGACACAGTGCTTTTTAAAAATAAAGATTATTTGATAAATTACTTGCCTTTTAGCAGTAGTCGTGGTCTGCTGGTACCCCCTCCAGGGCAGACACCTCAGCAGACAGTTGGTCCCGCCAGCGAGCACCGCTGACTGCCTCAAAGCCAGCCTCCTCCTCATCCTCCACTGTATCTTCCTCAGGCTCATCCTCCGGGGCCACGATGTCACCAGCACTGAGGCAGATGTTGTGGAGAACGGCACAGGCAGTGATGGCCTACAATGGAGGGAAAAAACAAAATTTGTATATAAGAATATATACACATTTCTATATTTAAAGAATGTGAGATMCTACTGTGTGTTCACTTACATGAGGTACAAAGGTGTGGTGCACCTCCAGCGCTTGCAGGAAGATGGCCCTGAACCTGGTCTTCATCATCCCAAAGGCACGCTCTATAACACAGCGTGCCTTGGAATGATGGTTGTTGAAGCGCTGGACTCCCACACCTTGCAATGGCCGTTTGTAGGGTGTGATGAGGGGGAGTGGACATTGGAGGCATGGGTACCCCTCCATCTGCGAGGATAAAATGCCCTGGAGGAGGGTAGACAGACTGCGGTACAGTGGGCTGTGGCGGAGCACCCTGGAATTGTGCACTGACCCAGGCCAGCCCACGTACGTGTCGATGAAGTGGCCCTGATGGTCACACGCTGCCTGGATGATGATGGAGGGTAACCGTTTCCTGTTCCTAAAGCACTGACCAGCAGGCCCGCTCGGAGGCTCGATGCGGATGTGGCAGCCGTCGATTGCACCTGCTGCTTTCAGGAAGGCTCTGTGACCTGCCAGCCCTGCAAACCCAAGGGACACAACCTCCAGGTCTTCAGGGGTTTTAGGGAGGTGGATGACCTGGTGGCGAATGGCCACCACCTCCTCTGTGATCCGATTGACAATCCAGTGGACAGTCGAACGAGGCATCCCAAGCACTCTACAGACCACCCTGTAGGATGCTCCACTTGCCAACCAGAAAAGAAAATCCAGGGTCTCAATTGTGGCACCCCAACTATGATGTCGATCCTGTTTAAGGAGATTCAACAACACTGCCAGAGACTCCCTGTTCAGCCTGAAGTCTGGTCTCAGATCTTCCTGGTTAAAAAAGCAGTCCAGGACAGGGACACTCAGGTTAATCCTGCAGTGCTGGGTTCTGGTCTGTTTAGGAAAATTACAAAGAAAAAAATTTAGTTCAAATGTATAATTTAATTTTTAATTATAATTTATTTATAAGTATCTATAATATATAATTTAATTTATAAAACATCAAAGCATTATTATGATTATTAGACTCTAGTTTAATAAACTAATATACAGTAAAACACTTCAAAACAAATTTTTTCGAAAGCGCCGACCTGGACCACCTTAAGCAAAGCGTTAAAGAGGTGGAGGACGGCTTGTCAACCTGGTCCGATGAGGTGGTTTCTCTGCGCACCACC
>NW_013952658.1:152421-157793 GCF_001266775.1 Austrofundulus limnaeus
CTCTCCACGGCCCTAAAACATTGCAGCCCTTTCAGGACCTTGGACAGTTCCTTCAATCTTTCACACTGTTCAAGGTCCTAAAAACATTGCAGCACTTTCAGGGTGTTGGACAGTTCCTTCAGACCTTCATACTCTCCACGGCCCTAAAACATTGCAGCCCTTTCAGGACCTTGGACAGTTCCTTCAGTCCTTCATACTGTCCAAGGTCCTAAAACATTGCAGCACTTTCAGGACCTTGGACAGTTCCTTAAATCCACACTGTTCAAGGTCCTAAAACATTGCAGCACTTTCAGGACCTTGGACAGTTCCTTCAGTCCTTCATACTGTCCAAGGTCCTAAAACATTGCAGCACTTTCAGGACCGTGGACAGTTCCTTCAATCCTTCTTACTGTCCAAGGTCCTAAAAGTGTTCCAGCACTTTCAGGACCTTGGACATTTATTTCAGCCCTTCACACTGTCTAAAACAGTGATTCCCAACCAGGGGTACGCAAGCATATTACAGGGGGTATGTGTAATAATTTCCCAGATGTGTAAAAATATTGATAAATATAGGATTGAGATATGAACTCGTATGATTTCTACAATGTGGAAATTGCAGATGGAATCACAGAATTAACACAAAATTGAATAAAGTATAAAATGTGGAATCTCATGGAATTTGCTCATTTGGGTGTTTCTGGTGTACTTTGGACAATAGATTTTTTTGGACATTGCCGTTTTCTGCACCTGCCATTATCTGGCTTATTTAATTACGTTTTCCCTTTCAAGGAAACKTTTTTATCATTGTTTAATTTGTGTTGAAAAATGCAATGCCTGAAAATTAAACATTCTATGGTTTAAATATATATTTTTCATTTAATAATCAGCTGTTGTACAATATAGTTTTGGAGATTCATCATTATGTTTGACTGAAGGGGTACTAGTGGAATGACAAAATGATTCAGGGGGTACACAAGTCTAAAAAGATTGGGAACCACTGATCTACGATATGACAGAATATTTTCACAACCATTCCTACCTTGTAACTTGACTAAACCAGCTTATATGTTGAACTGGTTAGGAAGTGATCAACAACTGTTATTGTGACCTTTATAACAAGGATTTATAAGCCTGGATGGGAAGAGAAACACATTCAAGAAGCACAGGAAGTCCAGTTACCTCCTGTCTAACCACTGAGGATGCACCTGAAGAAGCTAAATTCCAGAATGTCTTCACCCACAGAAGAGTTACTGTTTGCTCCACTTATCTTTATTGGATCAAAACAAACTTAGTGTTGGAGCTGCTAATTGGCACCAGCAGCAAATAATGACAAATATAGATAAAAAAAGCGAAACAGATAGTTCTCAGTTTTTATTTGAAATGTGACTTTACACAGGGAACCCAAATGTCATGTTTGTGAATATAAAAAAAGGTTTATTAACAAAAAAATGTTCACACAAAGTGTGTGGTATTTTTGCAACATTCATTCTGGCTTTCCACYGAATCTGAGATTGAACAGAGGCACCCATCTTATTAATAAATAGTTTCATTTAAAGAACGAGTAGTAATTTGATATAAATACAAAGGCGCATAAGAAACTCTTGAAGCAATTATAAATGTGCTGATTCATACAAAAACAAAAACAGGCAAGCAAATCAATCAAGCACGGATGCAAAATTGAAAGCAATGTTGGCGTAGAAATGAGAAATTGGCACAAAGTGATAAACATATGAAGAAAACATGATGCTCCAACCCAAGTGAAATTTAAATTATAGGCACTGATAGAAGAAACCAACCACAGCAATCATCAGGACTTTTCCCTAACTGGCATGTGTTTTTTTTTTCCATTTTCATTTTCATAGCACAGTAGGTGAAAGCTAGCACAAACTTTTTCAACTTCAAACAATTTTAGATTTTTTTTGTAGCAATAAGACACATACATGGAAAACACATAAGTTCCCTGGTTTCACTGCTGATCTGATGATTCTGATAATAAATATGTCACCAACTCAAAACTCAGACTCTTATCTAACCACTGTAAGAGGTTTAGTTTTTCTTGGCAAACCTTGATGAAGGTCTGATCTGAAGCTTTGGCWGAGGAGTCATCTAGAACCCCAGTTTCTAACCAGTCCTGATCTGACACTTAAAAATAATAATAATAATAATAATAAACAAACAAACAAGGCTTTGGAGAGTTAGCTTGCAGCTGCAGTTTAAAATGTAAAGTTTGATAACTGAAAACTCTAATCAAAATACTGATATGGATGTTTGGACATATGCTTCTTAAATAATTTGAATAAATAATTTCCAAAACAAAAAACAAAACAAAAGCTTTGCATACATTCTGGCTGATTTTTTTTTTCTTTGAGAAGAAAGATTGAGTCATACCGACACAGAGGTGCTTTTACTGTTGCAAGACATCAACAATTCTCTAACATCACAGACAGTCCACCTGCACACCATCGTCACAGAGACGTCCACTGACTTCTGCTGAGGACAGACAAGAGGAACACGTGGAAACATTTCAACCTGAGGGACGTGTCAGAAGAGCCAGGAGGAGAGGACARGGCCAGGCTGGACACATGTGGAGACATGTCCTCTGCTGGCGGAGTTGGAGATCGGCTGGGTTCTTTGGCGTTTTCTACACTACATGTCCGACCCCCCCCCCTCCAGATCCAGTCCCCACAGAGAAGAACCGTGACAGACTCTGTCCTCTCCTTTAAATGATGAATTTGTTTGGGACTGGGTTGGTCTAGTCTCTTTGCGGGACAAGTTATGTGGGGATATAAAGTGCCATGCTGTATTTTCTTCCTCCTTGTGTTGATTGTGTGAGCAGAGCGCCCCCTGCTGGCTCAGCTCAGTAACAACCTTCTCTCCAGTTGTCACCTGTGCTGCCATAGGTCCGAGGAGCAGGAAGAGACCTGTGGAAGGACGGGAAATCATAATTAGACATTTTATGCTACTGAAAACTGATGGTTATCACTGTAAACACATTTAGATTAGGAATTGATCCAATCCAGTAAATATAACCTCCTAATCTGACAACACTCTTGGATCAGAGTGTAAGCTGAAGTAAACAATCTGTAATAATTCAGTCTGTGTTGTTGCCGGTTTTAGTTTTGGCTGATTTTCTAACAAAGTTAAATTTACAGTCAACGTATTGTTACACAATTAAATAAATAAATATATTCTGTCCACATTTATACATAGAATAAGAGTATTTGTTTGACTTTTGAAATTTTAGACATGAAGGTCAGACACCTGGTAGAAATTTTGAGCCGAGGTTGAGTGTATTTATCAAACAAGACTCCACACACTGTTAGTTAGTGATGTTTAATGTACTAAATGTCAGTTTTGTGTTTATTTTACTAAAATAGGACAATCAGTTTTTGTTTTCTATCCCTGACATGCAGACACAGTGCACCATCATCACTGCTCTGAATACCACTCATCCACCTCTCACACCATGAAGCCTGATCCGTTACTTTAAGTGTTTTGTAGCTAGATCTGGTACTTCCCAAACCCACCCAGCAAACAGTATTTAAATAAATGTTAGAAAATGATAGAAAAGACTAGTTTTTGCAGTTTCCTTGTACAATTTTATGTAAATATGTGCCTAAAATATCTGTGATAAAACACTACTATCCATCCATCCATCCATTATCTACACCCGCGGCTCACGGGGGTCATTGGTGCCCATATCCAGCAGTCACAGTGTGAGGGGCGAGGTACATGCTGGACAGGTCACAAGCCCAGAAAAATACTACTAATAATACATAAATTCAAACATTCATCATCAGTTTTTGAGCCTGTTATCACATTTACTATTTCAGTTTACAGCCACACAGGTGCTTCCCTAAAACCTACCATAAAATAAAACGTTTAAACACAGTAAGGCATGCTGCTGAGGGAATACAAACAAATGTAGGATTTTCTAAACATATTATACTGTAGATATATTAAAAGTCACTAAAATAAGGCAAACCGTGAGACTAAAGTATCGAACTGAACCGAATCGTGAATTTTCTGTATTGTTGCACCCCTAGTACATACATAGATACATACAGACATGTACATACACCAGGGCTATTCAACTAAACTGCTCTGGAGGCCACAGTTACTGCAGGTCAACAGCTGAGGGGCCGAACATCCAGCAATTAAATTTATTATGCAAATAAACCAAGTATTACAAAGATCTGTTAACTTTGAAATAGTTTAATTTTCTGTATTTAATCATGAAAACAACATACAGAACCCTATAAATGTAGTGATAATTAAATATAATCAAAAACAATAAGAACACATTATGCCTCATATTTAACACAAATATTATTTTGACATCTCTGACTTGCCAATTTTTTTTAACCAATTTTATTTTCACTTTCATAGTTTTATTTTCAGCTGCTTCATGTAGTTTGAACAGTCTTAAGTGTTCAATAGAAATAGTTTTACCAGCTTGTAGCCAAAATTCTGACATTTCTGTAGATACCAAACATGTCTGTATTTAACTAAAATAACTTACAGTAATTAAACTAGAAAACTGGAGGTTTGGGCTTTAGAGATGAATGAACCAATTGGTGGGCCGAACTTTGGTCACTCCGGCCCGCGGGCCACCAGTTGAATAGCCCTGACATACACACACATAAATGAATACGCACATACATTCATACATAAAATTCACTGCAGTATTTTATGATTGTTCTGATTTTTAATGTAGCTGTACCAAACATTATCACTAAAAACAACATAAACAACAACATATTATATTTAATAAAAACATTTCAGGATCAGAGAGATTCTGTGTATCAGCACATTTTTAAATGCAGATAATGAATGCAGGTGGGGTCCAGCGACAGAACAGGTGGTGTGTGTATCGATATGTGTACCTTCGAACAGGTTGGGCCAGTTTGCTGCGAGGCAGAGAGATGCTTCCTCCTGCAGAAGCACTGGGTCGGGGCAGCCCGCTGCGGGGGGCAGCCAGCGAGCGGGTGGGGGTGGAGGTGGCAGAGCTGGGGGTGGAGGTGGCCTTTACAGGCTGTCTCAGAGCCAGTGGAGACGGTGCAGCCGGGGTTCGAAGTTTACTAGGAGAAGGGACTGAAGGCAGGCAGAGCAGAAACAGTCAGGTTTAGCGTTTCACATTTTATGCATCAATTTTAACAGTGATGTAATGACCCAAGGCTCAATGCTAAAATATGATGCCAATGTCCAAACATGTATACTAATCAAAAAGAAAAAATAAGTAAGTCCACTGGATGGGTTCTTCTTTAGTGAAACATTTCGTCTCTCATCCAAGGCCAGCACAGATGAGCTACTTCGTCGGGTCAGGACTCTGCAGTTTACACTCATCTACAGGTCTGGACTCTGCAGTTTACACTCATCTACAGGTCAGGACT
>NW_013952658.1:158205-160667 GCF_001266775.1 Austrofundulus limnaeus
ATAGAGAGGAATGTTGGTTTGAGAGAGGAGTAAAGGAAGCCATCTTTGTGAAGAAAACCCGTCCACCATTAAACAGAGGTGGAGGCCTTCGTGTCCAGTTGTCCTCCTCCTACAATGCTGTTATTGCAAATATGACTCCGCCCCCTGTGAGCAAAATGTGTGAATCAGGGCTCCAACAATACCAACACAAAGAGGGAAAAAGAGACAAAAAGAAGGGGACTTTGAACCCCTGCTTGCATTCACTACATACACATGACACGACACCTAAGAACCACAGCATCTAAACCAATAAGTCAGGTGATGGGRCACATGACCCTCTATGAACAATAGAGCTAATCAAGCCTATTGTTAGACGATGGTCCTCTTTTGCATGTGACTAACCTGTTTGTCCATATGGAGGCAGTGTTTTAAGGCTGAGTTCACCTGAAACTCTCAGACTGAAGAAGTCTCTTGGAGGAGAGACGAAACGTTTCACTAAAGAAGAACCCGTCCAGAAGACCTACTTATTTTTTCTTTTTGATTTTTTCTACCTGGATTACTGAGATGCATCAGGACATTTATTCTAATGACATGAAATACTATGTAGGTCTAAAAAACAAAGTGAACAAAATGATGACAAGAGCAAACGTAAATGAAGCAAAAGGCTGATCTAACAGCTGCTCACTTCGACTCCTGATGTGTTGACACAATGATTCACACACAGAGGGAAACCAGCAGCACAAACATCAACACAACCATGGYGCGCAGTCACAGTCACCATATTTACACACAGGAACCGTCAGTGAATACTCACTGAAATCACCTTCTTCTCCAAAGCAACAGGAGAGCGGGACTGAACAGAGACAACAGAGACACGTCTTAAAACAAGGAGGAACTGAAGAGGAGCTTCATCTGACTCTCTCTACAAACAGGATTCAAGGAGAGGTTTTTAACCAGCAACATGTTGGAGAGAGAGAGGGACCTTTTCTGGGTGGATCATGATCAGAGACGGTGAAACAAGCAGCAGCGTGATAAAAACACTTTTATAAGTACAAAAAAAGGTAAATAAATTTACACAGGCGGACACACAYAAACATTATTTAAACAAAACGTGTCATTAATTAAATGAGTTTTGCTCTGTAGTTTGATAGAGATTTTATCCAACATCAGCCTCCTGCTCTGAAGCTGCAGCTCAATCAGTTCTGCTCAGGTTTGAAACGTAATGCTCCTCCAGGAACAAAGAAAACATATCGTAGCCTGAAGGTTTTAGCTTTGTTTTAATGAAATGAGTGACAGAAATGATTCTGTATTAAACTGCAGTTTAATACAGAATCATTTCTGTCACTCATTCAGTCATTGAAAAGAAGTGCTGTTGATGTCTTCTTGTGGCTCACCATGTATCAGTAAATAGCCAGTAAAGTCTGCTTTAACAGATCTGATAAAGATATGGTTCTGGTTGTAGAGTCCTGCATGGCTGAAGCCTCAAAGAGTAAAATCATGTGTTTCTGTGGTAACATGTTTTAGTGCCCTAATACTTTGATTTTATTTTATTTTATTTTTTTTGCTTTATCACAGAAATGTAACGAGAGAATAATATAAAATCATAAATAATACTGAATGTTTGCGAGAACAATTGTAACATAAATGATAGTTAGCAATCATGATCTTTTTAAAGTCAAAAATAAAATAACATGCATATACAAAGAATTGTTTTTTTTTTTAACTTAATTCATTTTATTTATTTTACAGCAAAACATTAACTGTATTATTGTTAGATCAGTACAACGATGAGTAATTAAATATAATGGGGAAATTCATTGTGTGTGTGCAGCAGAGGACTGCCATGTAAGGAGCCCAGAGAGGGTTAAGGGCCTTGCTCAAGGGCCCACAGTGAAGGCAGATGTGAACGCTCCAAGCATCCATATTCTGTAAAAAGAGACATTTCCCCCCCATGCTTTACACGCAGCTCTGTGGATTACAACCAGCAACCTCCTGATTACAAGCTCGCCCTCTCTAAACAGTCTTAAAAAATATAAATAAGCTTCTWGTAGGTTGTGGACAAAGTTGAGAAAACATTCCTCAAATAAAAAAAGAAAGTAGAAAAAAGCATGAAACATACTCGCACCGACGCCGACAGGTCGACGCGCAGTCACGATGTTGTTCGGCAGTCGTTTTCGCACAGACCTTTCATAGTCCCTGCGCCGAGCTCGGGAAACCCCCCTCCCGCTGAACCATACGTCACTGCATGGAATTTCTCCCCACAACCGCCGACATTGCAGAAAAAAGTCAGACTCGTCACTCACCCGACGTATTTATGCACATCTGTCCTGGTTAAAGCTCCACAGTTTTTATCAGTCAGATTCCTCTGTGCACAACATCTGTTTATCTCCATTCATGAGTTTTTCAACTCTACTTCCTGGTGTCGGCTCTGGGAGCGAGTCGGAGGCCCCCCCCCCCCCTTTTTTTTTTACCGAGTGCAGCAG
>NW_013952658.1:161547-169920 GCF_001266775.1 Austrofundulus limnaeus
CACACACACACACACACACACACACACACGCACACGCACACACTTGGGACAATCAGCTGCACCAGTCCTGCACAGCTGTGTGGAAGTTACACAACAACCACTTTGCTCCATCAATTTCCTTCTTACTCAGAGAGAAGCTCCATAAACAGCATCTAAAACTGCACACTGCATTACCTCAAAGCCTCAGAYGTAAAACCCTGGAAACAGACCCATTAATGCACTTTCTGCTTTCGCTCCGTAAACACACCTCATCAATCATTTGCTCTCATCAGCAGTCTATACCTTTAGTAAGCAGCCAGTTGTGTTGAGTGTGTCATAAACTGTGTGTGTCAGTGTGTGAGATCAGTCCCACAGCCTCTGGTTCAGTGAGCGGGCCGTTACCTCGCAGGGCTGTCGGCTTTTGGAGGAGCTGTTTGGGTTTCGGAGATGAGCGAGAAGGAGCTGAGTACCTTGGGAGCTGAGCTGTGACTGGAAAACAAGGAAACGTCAGTGTGGGATCTGACTTCATTCTGCCTGAGTCACAGGAGCACTGAAGAATAAAGGCTTTAGAGCCTGAGGTGCAGCCGGAGGCCACTAGAGGGCTCTACAGACAACCATGTGAAAGCAGCTCCACAACCAGTCAGAGCACAGATGGAAGCAAAGAGGTTGGTTTAGGGAATGCATGCTTTTGCACAGAAGATAAGAGAAAATAGTTCAAGAGGCAGCCAGTGAAGTGTCCCACATGTCCAGTGCAGCCAAAGCTCAGGCAGAAAAACACAGAAGAACCAACTGTTTCCACCGTTAAACCTTTTGGAGGCACGAAATAAACAGAATCTCTAATCTAAAGGAAGAAGATGACAAACATTCCTCTCTGTCTCACAAACAGAGGAGCTGAGAAAAACAGTCACAACATATTTAAATAGCTGAAACCATCCCATCGATCTAGTGCTGCGCAGATTATTCAAAATAATCGATAACGTTGATTATAAACATAAACATAATATAACATAACATTATAAACATATTTTTAACACAGAATTTAATTATTGAATATTTGTATTATTTACCCACATAAATATTAATTTGCATTTGCTATGATATACATGAACTGCTGGGGGCAAAATCACTTCTATTGTCTGTGGCTGCTTTGTTTACTACTGAAGAAGCAATGGTCTGCTAACCACAGGAGAAGCCGCAGCGCCGACACATCCAAGACTTAATCTTTTAAAACTTGGCTACATTTGACAAATAAATAAATAAATAAATAACCAACCAACCACAGAAGGTAAAATGCAGACTCCGTCATTCCATGGCAGCAGAGCACCAGTAAACCCTGATCACCTGAACCGTTAACACGCTGCAGCTGTGATTATGTCCTCTCCAGGTGGGTAAGTTTTAGAAAGTTTGCTTGTTCATCAGGTTGATGCTTTTTTAGWCATGTTTTAAATAAATGATCCCTTTGTGCTGAGGCCATATGTCTATAATTTTTGTTAGTTTATCAACAGAACACWGTTCGTATTGGAAGCAAAGCTATCAGTTATGCTATCGTTAGCTAATGAGTTCAGTGCTTCATATTAAATCACTGAATTATGATGTTTTCACACCAGAAAAGTATTTTAGTCCATGTGTTTGGTCCGAATTAAAAGCTGAGTAGATTTTTTTCCTATGGTATGGATTGCATTCACATTGGGCATTTTTTGCAAGTGGGCTATAATTTATAAATAAAGCCATGTGTGTGTGACAGTCTTTGGTCCTACTGGACAGAACTGATGGTGCAGGACAGAGCACAGACCCAGAAATGAAGATGGTGCTGTTAATAAGAACAGCTCATATAACGGCAGTTTCACGTTAATATTATTATTTACCGTTATTTAATCCTATTGAGGTCTCAGATCTCTTTTTCAAGGGAGGCCTGGAGGCAACTTATTGTACATGTTTTTAGGGGTGGGAAAAACCGGAGTACCCGGAGAAAACCTACACAATCACGAAGGAGAACATGCAAATTCCACACACAAAGACCCCAGGTCCGAAACGGGGATCAAACCCAGGACCTTCTTGCTGTGAGGCGTTGGTGCTAACCACTGAGCCACCGTGCTGCCAAACTAAAACTTCTAACTGGGACAGCATCAGCAAATGTGCCGAAACCCAAAAGAGACGAGATGTTCCCTGACCCACAACAGCTCATTGTTTGTAGCGTTAGCAAAACTGGGCTAATTGTTACCATGTTCCTTAACAATGGTGGCCAAAAAGGAGCATGTTTCCTGTAGTTAGTTCGATTTGAGGGCGGTCAGAACCGCACCAGGGTTCATTTGGAAACGGACCGAGACCACCTTGAAAATGGGTCTGAGTTAATGTCACCTTTAACCAAAGTTATTGTTTAGTTTATTTTGAACTTGAAAAGCTACATCTGCACCCTGCAGGCRGGTTAACAGCTCCTCATGCTGGAGAGAGGCTGCTGTTTTGAGTTATTTGTACATTAGTTGTTTGTTTAAAAGATGACTTGCAGTTTCATTTGTATTTAATTAATTTTTTTATAATCAGGAGTATTAATGTTAGAAACACATACGATTAATAGGGGTGCACGATAGTTATCGGCCCGATATCAGGAAATTATGACCTCATACCTATCGGTCCAATATCATAACAAACAGAACTGATAATAAATGTATATGTTTGCCAGCACGGCGGTGAGTGCGCTCCTTTTTTATCCTTTTTGGTCAAGTCGCTTCCCATCCAGCACGACCTGAGCAACGTTCAAGTGGCGTCAGAAAAAATAAGTTTCTCACTAGAAAAATAATTAGAATACTCCGTGCTGAAAAACAACCAGTCATTTTAAGAACTATTAATATTATTTTACCAATTAACCCTGTGTGTTACACACAAACTTCATAATTATAAACATAAAAAGGCCAGAACAACTACTCCCAATTTGAGAACATGTAACGTCCGTTAMCTCCTGAATGCAGCACAAAGTCTGTTCTGCCAAAATGCTAACAGCAACAAGCTAGTGTTCAAGAACTCATCGGSACTTAAATCATTGCTGAGGCTTTTGACAAATMCAATAAAAYTKCCAGAGGACGCAGATCTCAAGCAATTTAACGATGGAAATGATGGAACTTGACAACCAGCCGTTCACCCTCGCTAAAGACCGAAGATTTTGTTACCTGTTAGCCACGGTTTACTGAATAGCTCTCTGTGTGCATTGAAAAATGTTTTAAATCCTATATTAATAATAATAAAAACAAATRTATTTTGAATCTAACTAGTGTTAGTGCATTATCTGTTTTGAACTTGTGGAATGACTTTTTCTCTTTTGTTTAAATCTGAGATCAGTGTTAAAGGTCTTTTTTATAATTAATGTGCCTTTTTTTAAAAGATGGTCATTTGAGAAATTGTTTTGTTTGATATACTTTAAGAAATAATTGTTTGCTAAGCATTTATTGCAAATAATATAATTTAGTGTCATTTTTTTTTTTGTCTTGTTTATTTATGTTATGATCTTACCCATTTTGGACTAGTCTTATCTCCTGGCATGTTATTGGTTATTATTGGTTATCGGCCGTTAGAAGGAGAAAGTTATCGGTTATCAGTATCGGTTCTTAAAATAAGTTATTGTGCATCACTAACGATTAAGCTAATTAAACTGAAGTTTTATAGGTGATTTCATAAGTGTGGTCAGGTGAGATGAGCTGTGCATTTGGATCTGCACTCAGGAAGGACAGATTGTGACAGAAACAGTGGCCAGTTCACTAATCAATTAACTGAAAAAAWAATCAACAGATTAATCGATTATCAAAATAATCGTTCAGGCCAGCCCTACTTTGATCCTTTTCTACCCACCTCTACTAGCAGAAGGACTACAGATTCTGGAATAAAGTAAAGACCATTATATAGGAGGGTTACGTTCAATCAATCAAGTCTTTACTTACAGAGAAGTGATTTTAAAACAAGGAAACGTTAGTGAGAGATTCTGGAGCTGCTGAGCAGCTTTCAGTGTTGTTGGTAACATGCTTTTATTCTGCAACACTTTCACCAAGACAACAAGAGAAGAGCTGTGAGTGAATTTAAGATGTTACAAGTGAGACAGGTTAAAAAGGATCCTTAAACACCAAAKTCACAAAGCAGAGGAAGGTAATCTCCACTCCCACAGTGACTATCATCAGATTTATCAGCACAGACAACAAAACAAACGTTGAAATAATTTCATCTGAAAGGTGATTCGATAAAGAATTGTGAACCTTCCTGAGTGCTTGGTGGTAAAATCAGACCCCCTGGTGATGATACTCACTGGCAGACTGACTCTGGTGTCGGGGGGAGCCTCCGTTTGCCACTTGCAGGTTGGACTCACAGCTGCGGCTGCTCTTGACGGGCTCCTGGGACTGAGCTGCGGCGGCAGCAGAGGAGCGTGTGAGGTTGGGAAGACTACGACGCAGCTTCTCTACAACAGCAGCACAGGAGGAGGTTAACTCAAGCCCGATAAACCTGTTGGTTCACGTTCTTTCTCCGCTCGTTCCGTTTACCTTCATTCTTCACCACATTGGTCTGCATGTCGTGGCCGTGGCCCTGCAGCGAGTGGCGAGGCTGCTGCAGGCGGCTGATGATCGGCTGCGGCGAGCTGCGGCCGTGGCTGTAGTCTATAGAGCGAGCAGGTGAGCGCGAGCGAGGCGAATTTCTGGGAGAGACGCGAGGGGAGTGGCGAGGGGAGGGGCTGAAGCGGCTGGAAGGCTGGGGGAAGGCCGGGTGCACCGCCTCCTCCTCGTCCTCCAGGCTGTGTGCATCCAACTCCTGATCACTGAAGGTGCTGCGTCGCAGCGAGTGGCAGGAGGAACCCGAGCTTCGCCTGGATGCTGTCGCAGCGTACTCCTGTCTCAAGCCTGTCGACACACACAAAGTCTGTGAGAAAAACTGCTGGAAAACAGAGATTACTGTTGAAGTTAAAACTAGGCACATACTCTCTTCCTGCATGCGTGCCATTATCTGGACATCAGTGACATCATTGAGCTTGTAGGTAGTTGAGGAGCCGACAGAGTCCTCGTCCATCTCTGATGTACTCAGCTCACTGTCCACTGATGACTGCGGGCTAATCGCTGGAGGATTCCTCTCTGCTGCTGCATTTCTCTGGTGCGCTAATGAGGAAACAATAAGTGAGCATTTCCATCTCATAATAAACAAGTATTACTAYTTCAGTATTATTATAAATTATATTAGTACAAGATATTGAATTAAACTCATACCAGCGTTACTAGGCATTAGCTGCTGTCGCACAATGGGCACTCTGCTGGGGGTTGAGGAGGGGGAGTTGAAGCCGCTGCTGTAAGGGCTGTTAGCTGTATTTGTGCTATAAGGACTTCCATAGCCCTGCTGCAGATAGGGACTTCCATACAGGCTCCTGCGCTTGTTGGCTGTAGAGTCAATCAGAAACAAAACAGGAGTTCATTCATGCACAAAGTAAATGAAGAAAATCCAAATCTTTAAATTAGGGTTGGGCGATATTGGCAAAAAAATAATAAAAATAATAATCACGATTAACTGTGGTATTTAACAGATAACAATTAATATTACGATTAATCCCTTGGAGTCCCTCCCTAGTCACATGACCACATCATCACTCTAGTGGGAAAGATTCGCTCTCAATAAAAATCAGTTCCAAATTGTGTCAAAAGTACAGACTTCTAGCCTGGCCCTTGCCTTCCTACGCATTTCTGCTTAATTCTAGTTTCTCTTCACTGCTCCGTCTGGGACTTCTCCCATTGACAAGGATTTCTTCTTTCTCATTCTGGCCAATCAGAGAACAGAACGTCAATTTTCTGCACAGTGTCTGCTTGTACTTTATTTTACCTGGACCAATCAGCAAACAGAAGGCAGTGTTTTGAACAACGTTGATTTTCTTGCGCAATGTCTGCTAGTTATTTTAGCATACAGCAGTGGAGGAAGTGAATGAAGCCAGTCCGTGTTGATAAGGCTTTCAAATTAAATTAAATCTTTCTGACAAAGCAGCAGCTCTCATTTACAGTCGTCTCGTTTGGCTCGGTATATTTCTCCTTTCAGTAGGGTTGTTTACAGCACACGTGATTTCCGGTTAGCTTCTTAGCTTAGCCTCCTTCACAGTGGAGCTGGCACTTGCAGCCAACCAATCCAATCATTTTAAACTTCAACAGAGGCCACGSCTCCAGCAAGAATCGCTTCTCCATAGCCGAGAGACCAGACCCTCGTACGAAGCAAAGTGAAGGACAAGGGTCTGGTTTTTACCAGGCTAAATGACTTCAAGTAAAACCAGTTATGACAGAACCTTTTTTTGTATATGTTTGTAAATTAATAGTCATTCTGCCTGGCAGCATTAATAGTATTAATCGTCAAGTGCCAAAAAAAAAGGATTAAAGTTTTTCTAATACAAGATACGATTTTGCCCAACTCTACTTTAAATAAAAAAATTTTTTTGTTTTAAAAGATGTCACAGTTGTAGCTGTACAAATAATTTGAACAAAGTTATTCTAATTTTGTATTAAAATTAATTTCCAGTAGAATACTTAAGGCCCTGTCACACTATGATGTTTTAGACTTTTTCTAACGTGCAAATTTTGTCCAACACGCTGCCGTAAGTTCCATTAGTTAGGTGTTAGTTAGGTGTATGTTATCAGCATGATGGCCAGATCCTATWTTCGTATATGCACAAAATTTTCAGCTTATGCTGATGTGCTACTGACAGGTGAGGCACAAGTTGCAGGTAATATATTGCTCACRTCACATTTTAGTAAGTTACACACATGGACAAAATTGTTGTTACCCMTCGTTTAATGAAAGAAAAACCCACAATRGTCACAGAAATAACTAGAATCTGACAAAAGTAATAATAAATAAAAATTCTATGAAAATGAACAAATGAAAGTCAGACRTTTCTTTTCAGCCATGRTTCAACAGAATCTTTTTAAAAAYAAAACTCATGAAACAGGCCTGGACAGAAAGGATGGTACCCCTGAAAATAATGTGACCCAAGGGCCATGTTGTGTCCACTAATGAGCATCACAGGTGTCTACAGTCCTGTAATCAGTCAGTGGGCCTGTATATAGGACTACAGATACTCACTGTGCTGTTTGGTGACATGGTGTGAACCACACTCAACAAGGACCAGAGGAAGACAAGGAAAGAGTTGTCTCAGGAGGTTAGAAAGAAAATTAGACAAGCATGTTAAAGGTAAAGGTTATAAGACCATCTCCAAGCAGCTTGATGTTCCTATGACTACAGGTGCACAAATTATTCAGAAATTTAAGATTCATGGGACTGTAGCAAACCTCCCTGGACGTGGCCGCAGGAGGAAAATTGATGACAAATCAAAGAGACGGATATTATGAATGATAACAAAAGAGCCCAGAAAAACTTCTAAAGAGATTAAAGGTGAACTTCAAGATCAAGGAACATCAGTGTCAGATCACAACATCCATCATGGTTTGAGCCAAAGTGGACTTAAAGGGAGATGACCAAGGAAGAYACCAAATCATAAAAAAGCCAGACTGAAATTTTCCAAACTACATGTTGACAAGCCACAAAGSTTCTGGGACAAAGTCCTCTGGACAGATGAGACAAACATAAAACTTTTTGTCAAGACACATCAGCTCTATGTTCACAGAGAGGAAAATGAAGCATACTGTATGAAGAAAAGAGCACTGTCCCTACTGTGAAACATGGAGGAGGTCTTTTATATTCTGGGCTGCTTTGCTGCATCTGGCACAGGTGGTCTTGAATCTGTGCAGGGTACAAGAAAATCTCAAGACTATCAAGGGCTTCTAGAGAGAAATATGGTGCCCAATGTCAGACAGCTTGGTCTCAGTCGCAGGCCTCGGGTCTTCAATAGGACAATGACCCAAAACAGCTAAAAACACTCCAAAATAGCTAAAGTTTGAAACRTACTCCCTCCGAACTGCCGATGTCGGCACAGGTTGTCAAAGTTTCACAACAAAAATTATGTCACCGGTGTTCACAGCATTGACTCGGCTGCCCCTTATGGCACAACCCGCTGGCCGAAMCTTTCACGCCCCCCCCTGCGAGGAAGATAATGTATGATTGGTCTGAAGTTCGTGGGCATGTTTGTTTGTGCTGAAAGTGCTCAGACGCTGCATCAACCACTCGGTAAAAAAAAGAAAATGAAAAAAACCGACTCTCTTCCAGAGGCCAGCCGACTGTTACCAGGAAGCTGAGTTTTATAAAGATAATCAACCTGTAAAAATCTCATGGAGATAAAACAGACGATGAGCACAGGGGAATCTGACTGATAAAAGCTGTGGAGCTCCGGGACAGATTGTGGATAAATTAACGTCGAGTAAGTGACGAGTCTGACYGTTTTTTCTGCATTGTCGACTGTAGTGGGAAGAAACTCCATGCAGTGACGTGTCCTGCAGT
>NW_013952658.1:170246-176035 GCF_001266775.1 Austrofundulus limnaeus
GTTTGCTCATGAGGAGTGGAACAAAATACCTGCTGAGAGCTGCTGAAGTCTCACTGACAGTTACAGGAATCATTTGATCACAGTGATTGACTGAAACGGCTGTGCAACAAAATATTAAGTTAAGGGTACCATCATTTCTGTCCAGGCCAGTATATGTTCATGAATGCTATAAACGCATGAGATATTGTTTTTTGTAAATGCCTCCGTGCACATGTCATGTGTGTATGTCTAAATTAGAGCTGGGCGGTGTGACCCAAATTTTATATCACGGTATTTTCAACAATTACACAGGTTTCACGGTTTTTGACGGAATTTTTTCCCTAACAGCTCAATTGATAATAAAATGTACTAAATTTGCTTATTGRCTTTTTTCTTTTACTGTACCTCTGTATCACTGTTTCCCTCCTCTTGTACGTCTTTTCTTCTTTGCCTGGTTGTAGACAYTAATTATGCATTTAGGTCCGATCGTGAAGGGTTGAGAAAAAAATCATTATCTGGTCTATCATTGCGTGTTAATAAAACTTAAAAGGACGAGTCACCTTACACACCAGTCAACTCAGCTACAATACAAAACTACTTCCCCCCTGGCTTTTCACAATAGAAGCACGCTAGAGTCTCCATGCAATAACGTCTCCATTATAACATAGCGCGTTAAATTTAACCGTGCACGTCACTGAAGAGGTGTTTGCTACATTCAGCTATGGTGAAAATGGGATGTTTTTTTTTAACGTCAGACCAAATAAGTAAATAAATCTGATGGTGGTCAGAGGGTCCGGTGGCGCCGATGTATGGCAGCCCCACCTCTGTCAGTGTGCCCCAGGGCAGCTGTGGCTACAGTGTAGTTTGCCATCATCAGTGTGTGAATGTGAGTGTGAATGGGTGAATGTCTGTTAGTGTAAAGCGCTTTGGGGTCCGGAGGGACTTGAAAAGCGCTCTATAAGTTCAGTACCATTTACCATTTACCATAAGCAGCTGAAACACACCACCTGCCGCCAGTTGTTCCAACAATAACATTGGCATGCTAATGCGCTTAGCCGTGCTGCGAGGAAACATGTCCCCAAACAGTTCACTGGCGGCCGCGACGAAGCGTTCCGCACGTGTTCAGGCTATTTACACTGGTATTCAGGAAAGTCATATCATAACAAAAATAAAAACCGGTTTTCGGTACAAACGGTATACCGCCCAGCACTAGTCTAAATATTTGTGTTTCAAAACATGGAACTCAATCAGMGTCTCCATTTCTGTTCATTTCAAACCCCATGACTTGTTATGGTAAAAGAGTTTGTGTGATTAAAATAAGGAAAATCTGAACKAATATCTTTCTCCAACCAAGAACACTTCATGTATGTTGACTGATGTGATTGTTGAAGCTAAAGCAGACTCAAACAGCTGTAATGTTTATTTTGTTCAGTCTGGTRTCACAGTGACCACATCACAGTCCTGATGAATTGGTACAACCATAAGCAGTGTGGGAGCTGAGTTAGAACAGCTCTGCTTTGTGCTTTTTGTCTGTTTGAGTCTCTTACACCATATGCTGACTGTGGGCCTGATGGAGTTCCTGCATCACCAAACAATATATGCCATTCAATCCATATGCACACAGCACAATGCTATTCTCTGTGAATTCCTGCAGAGCAGCAGTCAGAAGGCTCCAGCGTAAAAGCTCCACTGTCTCAGCCAGGAGGCGGAGTCTGGCTGCCGGTCACTTCTGGTTTGGATCTGTCTCTTGGAAAACTTATTTTCCCATCCATTCKTCATCTCCTCCTAACTGGGTGTGTGCTCTGTGGTGACTGGAAGGTAGCCTTTTAGAATCTACTTCCTCCTCGATCCTCCCACCTTCTTTCCCTCTCCCTCGAGCTCTGCACATTATGATGTAACAATGACAGAGGTTTATAGGAAATACAGTCATTATACCACTACTGTCTTTATAAATCAAACCCAAATAGTTCACCAATAAGTTTTCCTTCACTAAAATTAAACTCTATACTTAGTGTATGTTATGAATTTAAGGCCTAGCAGTCCTTGAAGGAATGCATATCTCTCACTGCCTTTAATGCCAGAGTTTTACACAAAAATCAAACTGTTATGTCCACTTTTGTGTTTGATAAGGTGGATTAGTCATGGAAGCCATCTTGAATTGGGGTTAAAAATATTATACAGCTATTGATTACTAAGACAGTTATATAAATATCTGTGGTTCATAAGATATTTTGCTAACAAAAGACAAAAACATTTTTAGCTTGCATTCAGCTCACTGTTTTAATGACAGAGTACTCACTTATTTTCTAACATGACCGAAATAATAAGATGGTCTACAGCCAGGGTTAGTGTTTAGGGATTTTTAGGTTGTTACATATGATTACTCCAAACAACACCTTTACTGTCAATACACAGAGGCAGAGACCAGTCAAACACATCTGTAGCAGAAAGACAAACATGGTCAAAAGACAGAAGAAAATAAATGTTGTTCTTCCTTTAATAATCAGAATCAGAAACACTTTGCTGCAATTGTCGGTAACGAGTTACAGACTAGGAATTTGCCCCGGTGCAATTGATGTTACTTTGACCAACTTAGGTACAAATATGAGCTACTGAAATTTGTTGCAACTTTTTGTAGAAACTTGAGAGGCAATATGTACAGACACACCTGCAGTGTATGAGCAGGCCGAGAACATTACGGCAATTTGAGCTTTACGTTTTGACTGAACTTGGTAAAGACTGAGTTTAAACATCTGCAAGATGAGACAGTATCACAAAAGAAGAACAAACAGGAAAGTTTGAGCAAATATGGGAGATAAATACCATAAAAGAAAGAATGGATAAACTAGCAGAGAATTGAGAAACAAAATGCTAACAGAACAAAATCAAAACCTCTGAGCAGAAATCCTTGTGGTTTTGCGGCTGTTTGACTGTGTTAGAGCAGCTGTCAAAGCAGAAAAAATGTGTTTAACTGTTTTTCTCAGGCCATAAAAACGTTGCACTGCTTATCAGACTTGTCTGACGTGAAGGAAGTTGTTCTGTCTGATTTGCAGACACCACAACTGGTAGTTATGCAACAAACCTACTATCTGGAGTTCAGATTTTAAAAGATACAAAAGGCTCAGTCAGTAGTACTCTCACAAAAAATGGTAAAATGATTAAAATACAAAAAATGTATTTGACTGGGTGTATTTGACAGTCTTGTTTGAACTTGGTGTATAAGACAACAACAGCCCACTGTTCTCTCTGCTGACTAAGCCAGCACCAAGGCAACAAGGATTTCATGAGCTCAGAGACAGGGTGTGAAGGAGAGGAGCCGGGAGCCACATGGGTGTGTCAGCTGATCCTCATGGGCACAAATGTGCAGCAGCAGCAGCAGCAGCAGCAGCAGCAGCAGCAGCAGCAGCAGCAGCAACAGCAACAGCAACAACAACAAAGAATAAAAAATGAAACAAAAACAAATGTTTTAGCCTCAGAAAAGGTGAATCAAGCGCCTCAGACAATTTTAGTTATCTTAGTTTTCATCATATGAGGAATGAAATGAACAATGTGAAAGTTGGATGGCTTCACAACTAAAAAAGTAGAGCCAATAAAACTCCGTTTGTTATAGACTCAGCAGGTGAAATCACATAAACCAGCTTATAAAACAACATCAGAGCAGTCTGATATGATTTTGTGATTACACTCAACAGTGGTTTTCAAAAATAATTATTTATTTTCATTGGTATTCTTTCTGTTTTGTTGCTTTTACAATCTAGAATTTCAATGGATTGTAAGGACAAAAACCCCAAACACAAGCTGAGTGGTGTGGTGTCTGCAGCTCAGAGCAGGGAGAAATGTTCAGACCTCTATAATACAACAACCTCATCACAGAGGTATGGCTCAATACAGGAGAGCAGCTCTTCACGACAAGATTCACTCTCTGGGGGGCAGATATAAGGGAAGCCATTTATGTCAAATAAAAAACAACAACTTTAAACAGAAGAGGAGGCCTTAGATTTCAGCTGTCTACCTACAGGGGTTGGACAATGAAACTGAATCAATCAATCAATCAAAACTTTATTTGAATAGCACTTTTCACAGCCAACAGCAACCAAAGTGCTGCACAAAAGAATAAAAATACAAATCAGATAAAATCAAGTAAACACTTCAGTACATAGAAAAAAATACAAAAACGTTTAAAAAAACTGGCCTACTGCATGTGCTCTTTAGAATTAAAAGCTAAAGCAAAAAGATAAGTCTTTAAAAGACATTTGAAATCATCAAGTGATCTGGCAGACCTCAGAGGGAGGAAGCTTGTTCCAGAGTTTAGGAGCTATGGCTGAAAAGGCTATGTGCCTTTTAGTCACCATCCGAGTCCTGGGAACAACCAAGAGCCTCTGATCTTCAGATCTCTGATCTCTACCGRGATGGTAGCGATGTATAACATCAGACAGATAAGAAGGTGCCAAACTGTTTAGACATTTAAAAACTAAAAGTAGAAATTTAAAATCAATCCTAAAAAGGAACAGGCAGCCAGTGAAGAGAGCGTAGAACAGGGGTAGTATGCTCACACTGTCTTGTCCCCGTTAACAAACGCACTGCTGAATTTTAGACCAGTTGGAGACAGTGGAGAAGAGACTGGTCAATTCCACTATAAAGTGAATTGCAGTAGTCCAGTCTAGAAAAGATAAATGCATGAATAACCCTCACAAGGGCGTCGTAGGGAAGGGAAGGCTTAACTTTGCAGATAAGCCTAAAATGAAAAACTCACTTTTAATAGTATTTCTGTATTATTTATTTCACATTTAGTCAGTTGTACACGTAGTACTTTTCAGTGTTTATAAGAGGAAATGTTAACTCTGTTTCTATGCAGGAAATACCATGTAGAGCTCACTTATTGTTTGTTAGCCATGCTCAGCTGTAGCAATGACACAAGGAAGGTGGCATTTTTTTAGGGCCACCATAATGCTCACGTGGCCCTGAACGAATATCCCTGATCTAGTTTGATTTAAGGATTGTTGCACACAAGCAACAAATATTCAACTTAAAAAGGGTTCAGTGAAGCTGATTTCTGTTTTTTTGTCTTATTTCTTGTTTGTTTCACAATAGACTACATCTTGAGTCCTCAAAATGGTATCTGTGTAAATTAAAAGACACAAATCCCCAAAATACCTCCGAAAACTTCAGATAATAAACGAAATACATAAACAAAAACCAGAAACCCTGAATGAGAAATTAAGTGYGAATCCAGGTGCTGTGTTGATTATTGCATAATAAAACAGATATATCCCAGTGGACAACATTCAGTAGCCCGTTGCTCAACATGATCCATCTGTCACATGAACATACCACTGTCAAAATGGAAATGACCCTTCTTAGTTTAGCTGCAAGGATTTGAGGCCTGTTCTCCCTGAACGACCAACTATAATTAGTGAGAGAGTAAAACTCAAGAAGAGGAACTGCAGAGGCATACGGGACAGAGAAGGCAGATGTACAGTTGGTGGATTTAACTAGGTATGTTAAATGTGAGCCTTTCACAACAATATAAAACCCAACAACTACACTACAACACTGGYTACAGGTACTCAGTGTTTCCCCTAGGAAATTGCTCTGGGGGTGGGGGGGTACTTGTTTTATGAAAACATAAATTTACGCGACTCACCTTCAATTATGGTAATAAATTTACACATACATGAATATTTAATTGCCTAACTACATCCTAAAGTTAAGGACTCGTGATAATTATTTAAAATAATTTATTGTAGCAAATTATTGATAATAAGTGATTAGAACTGTGTGCAGCAGATGATCTGAGTCCAGAGTTCTCA
>NW_013952658.1:177240-178693 GCF_001266775.1 Austrofundulus limnaeus
CCTGTATAATGGTAGGGGAAACACTGGGTACTGATCAGGCTCTCGCAGAGATGATGCCATATATGGAGCCTAAATACGGATGAATTAGTAGTGTCCTAATCACCCTGTTACAAAAATGCATATAGAACATGAATATTTTAATATCTGACCCTCAAATTCAAAACACAATTAAACTCTGTTTCTTTTGATTAACTTCAAATGAAAACCTGTCCAGCATTGATCTGCCAAGTCTTCAGAAAATTGCAGAGTCTGCCATGTGATGATTCATCAGGTGGTCACAAATACTTCATTTTTTCTACTAGGTAAAAGAAATCAAACCACATAGRCAATCACAAGATAAATCACAATAGTTTGGGTTTTTTTAGTAGTGGGCAATAATATGTTCCTGGAAAATAGATTTGTAGTCAGATTTTTGTTTGTTTTTATAAGTTTTAGATGTCAAACTAAAGAAACCAACAAATGCCATGGGTCAAAAAAAGAAAAAAAAGTCAAAGGAATCAGGTTTATTTATTTATTTTATTATTTTTATTTTATCTGGTTTAGGAAACCCTGCACACAGTTTTATATTTAACTCAAATTTAAATATTGTTTTGTTTTGTTTGTTTGTTTTTAGTGTGGAGCCCTCCCAGAAAGAAACAAGGCTGGAAGTGAAATGAGAGTTTAGGGACTGCCCAGCTATAATTTGCAATAATATCAACAGAATTGTCTGTTTTTATCTAGATCACATCAGGCATTCATGTCTCCTGTAAACATTTCAATTCTAGWGTTACTTTATTAACATCAATCTTGACTTCTTTTGATTAAAATTAGGTTCTAGTGTACTCAGTGCACATCTGACTCCATKTTTTTAAGTCTTTGATACTAAAGGTAAGAATTTGGTTTTGTTTTTCAATGATTATGAACCCAAACCGAAAGGTACTTGTTAGTAAAACCATATGCATGATCCCCTAAACTGGGAGAAAATTTTATTTGACTTATTTCCACCCATGCCATCTGGCAAACAATAACTCTTTAGTTAAATGAGTTGTCTCTTTAACCTCTTGAGCCCCATGCCCCCGGCATTGGGGGCAAAAAAGCTTTTTCTGTTTTCTATTTCTTTTAACTTCTTTTAACTTCAGATCTGTCAGTTGAACCTGGACATGTTTGGTATCAAAAGAAACCTAAGAATCTTGGCTAAAAGCTCATGGAAACTATTTTTATATTCATCAAACACAGTTCAAACGTCAAGCAGTTGAATCAGAAAGTAAACAAACTGTACAAAATGGCATCATTGCAAATCTGTAAATACATTCAAGCAAATCCGTAAAGGAGAATTTTTTGGCATTATTTTTTAAAGCAAGTGAAAGTAGATACTTAAATATGTTGTCAAGTGTGTTGAAAGTTTTTTTTTCTCACTTGATTTTGAGTAAATATGATAAACTAAAGTCACATTCAATTCCTCATTATTTTATAT
>NW_013952658.1:180160-184472 GCF_001266775.1 Austrofundulus limnaeus
GCGTAAGCCAACACAACCCTACAACATCCAGAGCCTTGAGGAACTCCGGGCGGATCTCAATATAAAACAATATACCCGATAATGAGCTTTGAGCAAACCTTTTTCATGACCGGAACAAAATGTGTGACTACAGTCAGCCAAAGAAGAAAAGACATGTAGAGGAGGGAAACGCCAACACAGACAGAGGTACAGCAAAGAAGCGGCTATGGCAGAGTGGTTAGGGGAGTCATCCTGGAACCGGTAGGTTGCTGGTTCAATCCCCCATTCTAGCTGTCTCAGTTGTGTCCTTGGGCAAGACACTTCACCCCAGTGCCTCTGATGTGTGTCATCAGTGTATGAATGTGATTAGTCTCTATAAATAATTTGTACATGTTAGCTTTGCAGAGATCTAGTAGAGTGCTGTGTGAATGGGTAAATGAGGACAGATTGTAGTGTGAAGCGCTTTGAGTGTCCTGGTTGGATAGAAAGAAGCTATACAAGTAAAGCCCATTTACAGTAAAACAAGAAAAGAGTCGTGGCAGAAAGAGAATAACTTCAACTGACTGTGGTTTGTTAATCAATATTATCAGCTGAGCTAAAAGAACACCATCAAATACTGTGATACAGGTATAATTGTTGAAAATACCATGATACATATTTGGGCCATACCACCCAGCACTATTGGCAAGTCTCATTGCAAAGTGTACAACACAGGGACAACCTGTCCAGAAAGTGAAAAGTCACATTAAGTTCTTCCTGCTAATTCACTTGAGCAAGATTTTTATAGAAACTATAGCTTAGACATGTAGGGATTTTTTTCTTGACGTGTGTTTGAAAAGCAACAAGCATGTTTCTGTTTACCTGACATGGTGAGGTCCAGTCTGTGGATCAGAGAGCGCTTGGCTGATTCTATCTCAGGACTGGGGCTGTCCAGAGTCTGGCGGCACCACACTATAGGACTCAAGGCTTTTTGTAAGGGACTGTTCAGTTTGGCCTCATATAACCTGGGGATAGAAAACACAGCTAACTTAACAGAAATGTTCACTCTCAGTTCTGTTCAGTTTATCACACACACACACACCTTAAAAAAAAAAACACAAGGACACTTCACAAAGCAAAGCAAGTGTAATTAAAATCCAATTAAAGAATCCAGTTAACTTAACTTCTTCAACCAGTTATGACAGCTCACGTTTTTCAAAACATTTATTTGGAACCAGTTTTACCACAGTTTGTAAAACTTAGTAGACTACAGCAGAGGTTCTCAAACTGGGGTCCCAGGATCCCCAGGGGTCCGCAAGTTGTATCTTGGGGGTCCTAAAAAAATTTCAGTAAATTGTTAATTTGGTTTTTATTTTAAAAAATGCATATGGGGAACAATGTACTAGTAAAACAAACACACAAACCAAACAAAAAAATTCTATGCCCATGGAATTCAGGGGTTAAAATGACAGCATGGGGTTTATGAGGGGGTCTCTGGAAAATTTTCACCTTTATAAGGAGTCCCCAGACCCAAAATGTTTGAGAACCCATGGTCTGCAGGATTTGTCAAAGGTTCTCAGTTTAATGCTTAGTCAGCTGTATTTATTTGAAGTGCTGAAACATCTGATTGATCAAAAGGCAACAAACGAGTAAAGTTTAGCTACAAGCTGTCATCAAACAGCATTAATATCTGTTGGWCAGTTATAAAAACACACAAATATCAGTTCATGGTTCTGAGGAGAGGAGGAATCTGAGTCAGCAGCTGTCAGCACTGTGGAAACAGCTGAGATGTTGCAGGGAAAATAAAGCTTGTGCGAGGAAATATCCATCCATTAGCATTAGCTTTACCCTCTTTTCTACTCTGGGTCACGGGGGTCAGTGGTACCCATGTCCAACAGTCACTGTTCAACAAGCGGGGTACACCCTGTAGGTCACAAGTCCATCACAGGGTCACATGGACACAAACAGTAGTCACACTCTCACTCTACAGACATTTAGTTACAAATTAACCTGATGTTTCTAGTCTATAGAAGGAAACTAGAGAAAACCCTTGCATGCACGGAGAGAACATGTAAACTTCACCTGGAAAAGTCCCAGGCTCAGAGGCAATAACTCTACTAACTGCGCCCTGCATGTTCATAAACACACTGATTGTGCAGCGGGTGCTTCATAAAGCTACATCTCCATGCTCAGATGGGAAGAGCTCTGCAGAGACAGGGAGCCGTTCAAATCCAGCCTGATGCTAATTCATGGGATTACAGGAGTCTGTGACAGGAGCTGGAGAGAACCTGGCACTACTGGGTAATCCCAGATATCAATCTGATGCAAAGGGCAGAGTAAACAGTCTGAGAAGAACGAGACTGGCTCTGGCGAGCACGAGTGAGCAATATGTGACAGTACCCTGGCATCAAGGGAATGCAACACAAAGGATTGCTTTAAAGAATGCTAAATAATAATGAAATGGGATTTTGTTTTTAGACTATGGAGCAAATTGACTATTTTGATGTAGTAAATGAAGAAAAATAAAACTGACTTACATCAGATGTCAGGTTGCATCAAAAGCTGGGCACTAATACTGCCCATAATAGATCCTGAACACAGCAGAAGCCAACTAAAGGAGCTCTCATTGGAAAAAACTAATAAGCATTTCTTTAAGGAGAAATCATCATTACGTTTAAGTTTAGTCAGCAATGACTGTCTCACAAAAAACCAACCATCTAATAAACTAGATACTGCATAGCGGTAACATAATGACCCCTACACGCATAAATGCACCAGAACTCAGAAGTCTTTTTTCCTAATAAATGTCATGCTACTAGGTGCATCCCAAAATTGTAGTGGTTTGGGTGGGGGTCTTTTTGATTTGGGGTGGGGGGCACTGATTGGTGGGCCTGATGGATAGAGCTTCATCAGAGCTAAACAACAAAAGAAATCTGAAGCTCCTACGTTGAACAGTTTGAGTTATAAGCATTTTTGCACGTCCAGACACCACCTCTTTGGATGGAGCCCCCTCCTCAAATATGGGGTCTATCGTAAAACCTTTGGCTGGCGCAGTGTAGGTCAGACTCATCTACAGTCCTGCCAAATTTCATGTTGATTGGTGCAGCTGTTTTTGTGCTACAGTTGACCAAAAATCACTGAAAAAAAAAAACTGTACGAAAACAATACGACCTGCTTACGCTTCGCCTGAGGGGGGTCATAATTATAAAGCTCCTGTAAACTCAAATACTGTTAATTACCTTGGAGAAATGCATACTGACCACTGCCTTTCATGCCAGAGTTTTAGACTAAAAATATTTTAAACTTTAGAAATTACAGTTATAAATATTTTGGTCAAAMCTTGAAAGTAATGCTCTATTTATTTATTAACCTTTATTCAACGAGACAAGTCCCACTGAGATCACAGATCTCTTTAGTTATTATTTCTATCATGTTTTTTCTTTGTCTTCCAGAAGAAGATGCACCTGGACCAGTCCTGGACCAGTTCTTCTGTGTTTTTCTGTGTCTCTTTCCTGTCCCTCAACCAGCTGGTCGAGGCAGATGGCCGCCTGTCCTGAGCCTGGTTCTGCTGGAGGTTTCTTCCTGATTAGCAGGGAGTTTTWCCTCTMCACCGTTTGCTCAGGATGGGAGACTGTGATGAAGTGATTCAACGCAGACTGCTGGTTTCTTCTTTAGATTATGTTTTTTATGTACAGTGCCCTGAGACAACATGTTGTGACTTGGTGCTATATAAATAAACTTGAACYTTTGGAAGGGAGGCCTGAAGGCAACCTATTGTACCTGTTTTTGTGCTGTGGGAGAAATCAGAGTACCTGGGGAAAACTCATGCAAACATGAGAACATGCAAACTCCACACAGAAAGACCCCAGGTCCAAACTGGGAACCGAACCCAGGACCTCCTCGCTGTGAGGCATCAGTGCTAACCACTGAGCCTCTGTTCTGCTCAATCTCAAGATGTCATGCTCAGACTGTTTTTAGAAATGACTCAAATACTATCATATAAACTTTTTAACTTACTGGTAATATTTGTAAAACTGAGTTGCAGCCATTTATATGTTGACTAAGTTTGGGGGTGTCAAACTCTTTTTCACCGAGGGCCACGTGAGCGTTATGGTGGCCCTCGAAGGGCCACTTGTAATGAACTTTGATGTTTCATGTTAAACTTTGACTAAACAGTGTTTTAACATGTCCTCTTTTAAACACTGATAAGAACTAAGTGTACGACTGACTAAATCTGAAATAAACACAAATATTATTAAAACAAAAGTTTTACTCACTGATGAGTTTCTAGTGAGTAGCTGCATTATGGCAGATTTAGTTTATGTTTTATGGTGACTTTAAAGCAGCTTATTTT
>NW_013952658.1:185717-188240 GCF_001266775.1 Austrofundulus limnaeus
GTATGTATGTATATCTTTATATATGTATGGGTATGTGTATATTTTTTATAAATGCCTTCTACTGTATGTATTTATCCATTTATTTTTCAGGTGAGCGGACAGATGTTGGGTGTGTGGTCCTGTGTTTTGTTGGTGTATATTTAATATACTTCTAATCKCTATTTCAGTCTTTCYATCTTTCWAATTACTTCTCTCTCTGTTTYTCTCTCTGTCTCTATTTTCTCTTCACTGATGATGAAGAAATAAATAAACTAAATAAACTAATATTTGGTTTTGTTTTCTACTGAAGTGACAAAAAATTTGAACGTGTCCGCAAGACACTGATGCAAATGCAAAGCTGAGACCAGCTTTGTAACGTTGTTTTAGCAAGATAAGACTGTCCTATAGACACTTCTCAGTTGCAGAGCACTTGTAGCTGAGTGCCAACTGTTGTGCTGAAGGGAGCTCAAAGGAAGACTATAACCATGGCTACCTCTTTCACATGGCTGCTGGGTAGAAAACAAGTTTGATCTGTACACACTGATCCCCAGCTACCACTGCCAGGACATGCCAAACAAACTGCCACATCAGAAAAAACAGGACAAACAAGATGGAGCTCAGGGTCCTCAGGGTTTTGACTCCCAGCAGGTCAGCAGGCAGTGATATGACAAAGCAGTCGGGTCTGACAGTCAGAGCTCTGACCTGACATCGCCCATTTGAGGTGCCAAAACACAACAATACCAGCCCTGAGTGGTCCACAGTGAGGCTCCTTCAGACTAAAGACAAGTTAGTGAGGTGATTGTTTGTGCCAGGCCTTCCTAATGTGCAGAGCAGCTGTCCACAGGCAATTAAAGCTGTCACCAAGCCCACCAAGCTTTACAAGCAAGTTTCCTCCCCAGACAAAGCCGTCACTCACCAGCTGTCCTCGTCTTCGTTTAGACAATCCATGTCCTCAAGATCTAAGATGTCCACTTCATCTAGAACAGAGCTTTCCCCCTCGGCGCTGTCTGAGTAAAGGGAGTTCATGCTCGACTGTACAGAGGTGGCAGCAGATGCCCCCTCACACTCGTACGCCCTCTTGAAGCTGATGCCGTCGTAGGATAGCCTGGGTCTGGAGCAGCGGTTGTTCTCCAGCAGCCCACCGTAGCCGCCCGGACCGCCGAACCCCACCCCAGGGAAGCCGGCCAGACCGGCTGCCAGCCCCACTGACAGGGACGACTCGTTTCCGGCGCTGAGAGGTCTGTGGTTCTCCGACATCGCTCCGGACGAAGACAGCATCGTGGACCGACTGCGAAGCTGTTCGTTTTGCTGTTCGAGTTTTTTCACCAGGTCCTGGAGCTTCCGCACCTCCAAGTCCGCGTTGATATTAGAGTTGATATCCTCCATGGTGGTGAATCCTCAGCCACCCGCCGAACGAAAATATGCAGCGCTCCGGACTGTTTTCGTTACTGGGAGTCTCTTCCTTTTGCTTTATTACACTATCATCTACGTATTTAAAGGAAACACTTTGTTGTTTAACTGACTTAACAAGCGTAATGTCGTCATCTTCTCTGGATACTCGGGTTTGCGGGTAGGGTCGAGGCCATTTTTATAATACTCGTCACCAACTGTGAAAGACAGTCCAACAGGCGGCGAAAAACGTACGTCATCACGTTTGACATCGAGAACGAGCACGTAACTCACACCTATACCTCGCGCACGTATGGCGGCTCGGTTGTGTACTTCCGTGTAAAGAGCGCCGCCATTACTATGTCTTGATTGTGGATGTAAAAACGCAACGTTCATACTTCAAGTTACAGCTCTGCTCCATTATTTTGTGCCTTTACAACCCATTAGAACAAGTTTTTCCATTTCATGTGAATGTGCAATATTCAGTTACATAAAATAGTGATATTTAATTATCTATAAACTTTTTTAAATTTAATTAAATTTAAATTATTTGGCAGGGACAATGCACATTAATTGACATTCCAGCTGTGTGTGCGTCTGGTCTCTGGTGTATGTTTATATCTACATCAGAGGTGTCAAAAGTATTCACATTCATTAGGCCTAATTAAGAAGAAGTATAGATACTAGGGGTTAAAAATACTTTTTTGGAAATAGAAGCAAAAAAATAAGTGCCGGAATTGCTGGTACTCTCATGATATCATATAAATATGAGATAGAGACGTGTAACGTTTTTATCTATCTATCTACATGGAGTTTTATTGCACAAAAATGACAAAGAACAAAACCAGTTCTAAATCAAATCCACAAGAGTCAAATTCATCACTGTTTTTGTTGTCTAAGTGTATTGGAGTTCATGGCACCTATTTTTTTGTTCAGTTACATATTCAGTAAGTTTTAGGGGGGGAAATGTAATTTTAGAAGTAGTGTTATTGAATCATACTTTTTACTTTCACTTGAGTAATACAGAATTACTATGAAGTATCACTACTCTTACTTGAAAAAAACGGATACATATTGTACATCTTAGACATTCACTCGTAACATTTTCATGATATTCACATTTAGGAACTTAAGGTGGGCACTCATGGCTATAGG
>NW_013952658.1:189973-191009 GCF_001266775.1 Austrofundulus limnaeus
GGTCCTGTGTTTTGTTGGTGTATATTTAATATAGTCCTAATCGCTATTTCAGTCTTTCTATCTTTCTAATTACTTCTCTCTCTGTTTTTCTCTCTGTCTCTATTTTCTCTTCACAAAAAAACATAACGGTGTGGAGAGGATGGCTATAAGGGGAGAAGGGAGGCCATCCAAAAAAAAAAACGGATACTCTTCAGCAGAGGTGTCCAAAGTGGGGCCCGCGGGCCAAAATTGGCCTGCCAAGCCATTTGATTTGGCCCACCACCAGTTGTCCTGGTTATTAGATTGCAATCTCCTGTCCTGTGTAGAAACTCTATATTTCCAATTTTCAACTATTGGTCCAACTATAGGTACAAGGAGCTGAAATCTGAAAGTCTTAACTCATGGTACTCACTTTATCCTTGAATTATGTTAAGATTGAACATAAAATACAAGTAACTACAAGAGACATTTAGATTTAAGCGCACATCTAGATTTGCACACCTTATACTCATACCACACTTATACCACATAGTATACTCAAATTTAAATTTATGAAAATCCCATGAGCCTTTGCTGCCCGAGAGCATGTTGAATTTTCTCCATGTCATGACATGTCTCCATGTCCTACAAAAAAAAAAAAAAAAAAAAAAAAGAATGTTGGCAACCACACTGGCTGCTAGCTTATTCATAAAAATAAAACAACTTAAGAAGTATTTGCATTTCATGTATTACATTACCGCATTTGGCCCGCGGCCCTCAGACTGATTTTAATTTTGGCCCTCTCAGGGAAAATGTTTGGGCACCCCTGCTCAACAGGCTATACTTCACTAAATGAAGAACAAACATGTTTTAATCAAATCTGCACCTAATATACTGTAGAATTTGTTCAAATGACAACACAAGCTTTGTTGATCAGCAGATCAACAAAGTTTCTATCTGCTGAGCCTGCTGAGGCATTTGAAAATGAAAAAGATAAAGTAAATACTAATTGTCACTATTTATCCTGTTCTACCATACATATACATTGCCGTCTGAATTAGTTTAATATGCTTTATAA
>NW_013952658.1:193209-194451 GCF_001266775.1 Austrofundulus limnaeus
AATTTTGTATGATTTGTAAAATAAATGATCGCATATCATGGTTCAAATCAACATTCACTGACTGAGAGTTACTTTTTGTGTCCATTCATTCTTGCACTAAAGAAATGTTTATCCAAAAATAAAAGAGATCCTTGCTAATTAAATTACTCTTATAACCTTGTTATAAGAGGTGTAAGCTGACCCTTACTGATCTGTGTTTTTATTTCTATTCAGATCATGCATTTTGCTGTTTGTCTCCTGAATTAATTATTGCTCAAAAGGTCTTGACCTACTGGTTTGTTCATTATTTAGTTTCTTAGTTTATTCTTCCATTTTGTTCTTTGTGTATTTCTGTTTAGTTTTCTTTTCTTCGTTTAATGAGTCCTCTTTACTTTCTTTCACGTTATTAGTCTGCCTGCCGGCTGTTTTTTTCATGTGTATCTCACTCACCAGCGACCAGGGGCGGAGCCAGGGGGTGGCCATTGTTTTTCTCTTTTAAAAAAGTCACTATTCAGTTCTGTTTTCCACTGAAATGACTTGAAAAAAAAAAGATTTACAAGCTTATTTTAATTTTAATCTGTTAAATTATTAGCTTGAGTTCTGGTCAGATCACATCCACATTAAGGTAAAAAAGATAGAATCTGCTTACTTGTGAAAGGAGACAGGTTTCTCTTCTTTTGTTAAATCCATAGCACAGCTTTTTGGCACTATTTAAAACATCAGATAGACACTCTAAAATATTAATAATAATTGTGTTATTATTATTGATAGTTTTTATGATTTCTACATCGTCAGTCCTTTTTTCAGCTATGTTGTCAACATGTACAGTAATGGTAAATCAAGACTCTTGCCCGTTCTGCTTAGCCCCTTAACTTACAGTTTATTACAAGGTCACATGGTTTCTGCGCAGTCCAGTAGTTCATGGACACACCTCAGAAAACGGGCGAAAGTGGAGCTGGTAAAGTTAGAGTAAGGAGGAATTCAGACCAAAGCATTGTAGTTCCACTTTATATAGAACCCAACTGAATGGTTTAAATATGGAAAAGAAGGATTTAAAAGCATCATATGTCTACTTTAATAATAAAGCAACATCTCAATGGTATAAGAATTAAATGTTTCACAGAAAAAGCCATAAGTAGCCATTTATTTTAAAATTTATGTTTGAAACAGAATATTCTTTCTGGATCATCCAGTTAAAGTGGGAGACAAAAACTAAATTTTAAAAACTAGAAATTATACTAATAAATTTATCTAAATTAAATA
>NW_013952658.1:196518-208491 GCF_001266775.1 Austrofundulus limnaeus
GTCCATACAAATGACAAAAGTATTAGAATTACAACCGTTAAAAAGTTTTAATTTTTATATCGCCATATTTTTATTTAAAACATATTCTTTTCTCCCGCCATTACTAGCTTAAAAAAATCTCCGGTCGGGCCGCAATGCATTATGGGGCATGCTGGGCCAGGAAGGATCCATCAGACCAGTCCTTCAAATTGGGGAAAAGGAAGGACATATATGTCGAATTCAGCCTTCGGAGGACCTGGCCTGACGTTTTGGACACAGCCGTAGGTTTCCATTTTCGGCAGGTTTCTAAGGTTCTTCGTCTATATATTAAAAAAGTTGTTAAACATCAGAGTGGCGTATTACCGCTACTAGTGGTGAGAAAGTGTTTTGCACCTTATTCAAAATCAATGCGGTCTCACGGCCCTCTGCGCCTAAAGTTAAAAACTGTTGTTCCCTCAAGATCGCGCTCCCATAGGTTAAGAATCTCTGTTTTAAGGGACCTAAAATAATGAGACAAGTTAACAAGAAATAATCAAATATTCACTTTGGGTTGCAAATCCTTTGGTGTTATTTACAGCCTCAWGTCTGGACTGCATCATCACCAGACATTGGGTTTCATCTCTGGTGATGCTCTGCCAGGCCTCTACTGCAGCTGTCTTCAGTTTCTGCTACTTCATGGGGCCTTTTCTTTTCAGGTTTGTCTTCACCAAATAAAATGCATGTTCAATGGGATTCAGTTCAGGTGAATGACTTGAATAACATTCCGCTTCTTTGCCTTACAAAAGTCTTTGGTTGCTTTGGCTGTATGATTGGGAACACTGTCCCTCAGCACTATGAAGTGCCGCCCAGTGAGTTCTGAAGCATTTGAGTGAATATGAGCAGATTATATTGCCCAAAACCAGTGGTAGGCACTAGGGTTGGGCATAATCGTATCGTGTGCAATTAATCGTCAGAAAAACATTAATCGATTACTTTTTGGCACTTGACGATTAATACGATTAATGCCACCAGGCAGACTGACTGGGGATTACTCGGGTCAGTCCGCTCGGTTCTCCTCTCCATTTCAAATATGACGAACATTGAAATTAAAGTTCTGTATTTATTTATGTATCAACACAATTTTAACTTTGACGTATAGCCCGAAGTCTGTAATTCTGGCACAACTTGGAACAGATTTTTACGAAGAGCAAATCTTACCCACTAAATTGGTCATGTGACTAGGACACAAGGGTGTCCAGGGACACCAGGGGATTAATCGTCAAATTAATCGTTATCGGCTAGCTACCCCAATTAATCGTGATTAATTATTTTGCTAATATTGCCCAACCCTAGTAGGCACTAGTCCCCTAAAGCACAAATGCACTAATTGTGGACCTAGATTTCTCCTTTGCGCTTTAGTGGTTTTATTAATTTCTTTAAATGATGTGCATATTTGCACATTCTAAATTTAAAAATGAGTAGTGCTAATTGCAAATAATGTTTCACATTTGATCGTCAGTTTCATCTAAAGTAAAGGGAAAGTACTGTCTAAACTCACTATGTTTTGTAGAAACGTAATTCATTAAAACTTTGTCATCAGTTTCTTAACGTTGGAGGGGAAAGTCGTCTCTTCTTAACACAATGGAGCTCCACCGTGTGGAAACAGTGACCCTTCAGGCAACACTGTGCTCACAGAGCTTTATGCTCGCACTGATTCTCTTTCTGTGTGATGGTTTTCATTTAGTACGGAGTTCCCACAATTCTTTGCTGGCAGAAAGCAATTGGAGCTCTTCACTGGGCGACAATCCACCTGTGGTTCTGATCTGCAGAACCATGCTCAGCTGTGCAGTTTGTACGTCCTCTCTCCGAGGGACACCGCGGCAATAAATATTAAATAAATAAATAATAATAAATAAACACGGAACAGTTTAAATTCACGGTCTTATTTTGAAAAGAACGGGTTCCTGTTCTTCATCCTGTAGCCTACCCAGAATGCATCGCTACAGTTTTACAACAAACAGTTTAAAATTACTAATATATCTGGAAACTGTCTTACCGAAGCCCCACCGTAAACATAAGGAAATGACCAAGAAGCAGCAGAACTAGCAATCCACAACTATTTTTCGACTAATCCCCCCCCCCAAATTGTGACAACGTGCCAATCTGTGAAAGAAAATGTTCTTTCCACCAGATGGAAGTAAAGTGCTGACTTGTCTCATACCTGAATGTTTTCTGGTAAATGGAGATAATCCTGTGCTTTATATTTAGCTTCTGCTAAGTTTTATTGAGCATATGTTACTTTGAACTTGCAGATCTAAATAAACTGACTAGCATTTTAGAAATTGTGAAACTAAAATTTGAATTAGCACTGCCCACCACTGACCAAAACACTTCAGAATTTATTCAACAGCTTTTGTCAGCTGAAATACAGCCAAACACATGCGTCATTTATGAACCTGACAGTACAAAGATGAAAACTGGTATAGTAGTAATCAAGAACAATCTTATCAAATTCTGAATACAAAATGAAAATTTAAGATGGTCATCCAGGCTTATTTGTAATAACTATGGTTGGTCATTTTAAGACATATTGATCTGAACTTTGGTGTGGTGGTAGCTGAGAACGATCCCCATCACATACTAACTCCAAATCAAAAATCAACAGTGTGCACCATAGCTTAACTCAGACTTGTGTGGCGAGCCCTTCAAAGTTACTCAAGGAACTTTTCTAGTTTATAATTGTTATTTATTTTAATTTTTCTGAACTCCTGCTTTAAACAGGGAAAACAGGTCTACAAAAACACACCTCACATTGGAGTCCAGGCTGATATTCATCTCACAGCTCAAGATTGAGGCAAGTGGAAGCTGAGCCAAGACACACATGCTGTTTACTTCCTCTGACCGTCGCAAAACCACTGTTAGCATTTTGTCATCGTAGAAGCAAGCATCCAAGCAGCTGTTGACACAATGAGACCTTAAAGAGAAACTGACTCTAAATTATAGTGCAAACACCATTTTACAAGGTGATATCATGAATAAATCCTGACTCCAGAACAAGATAAGCAGCACTTACAGGGTTGCATCACTGTCCACAGCAGTAGTGTCGAGATAATGGCTGAGGTCAATTGACATCAAACTGTTTGGTACATGTCTGTAAAGACAAATGTGAATATAAAGAATGTGAAATAACCAAGAAAAAGCACACAAACTCCCAGACACCTTGATATGTACCTGTTTGAATCAGTTCCTTTCCTTAACAGATAGAGCTTGCATGGTGAAATCTCTGGCATGCAGAACACAACACAGTGCATTTTGTCTTTTTTATTGTTCCACCTGTGGGTTTARAGCAAACATGTTCTAAACACAAAGCAAATTTACTGTTACAGATACAAAACTGATGTTTGTGTTACACATACAAGGATGGAAAATCAAAAAGTCGTGGCGTGTTTTCCATCCTAAAGAAACAAAAACATAATCACATTAATTACACCTCATTAAATTTTAAAAAACATTATAATGTTAATATCATAAGAAGATATAAATGTTACTTCTCTGGCACGGCATACAAACGCAAAAAGACAGTCTGTTTTACAGATTTCCCAATGACTTCCTGCAAACAAAAGAACATGTTTAGGAGGAACACAAGATGTGCCTAGACAATGAATGTCACAGTTACTGAGTTTTAAAATGAAATGTTTGTGTGTTAATGAAAAAGGAAATCTGTGGCACACAAAAACTCACAGAGGGCATCTGTAGGCAGAGTTCAATTACATTCTCCATCATCTTCTTGACAAAGTGCAAAGACTTTTGTGGATATGATGGAAACACCAGAGGACTGTCTAAAGAAACACACATACACACACATTATATTTAACTCATTTTCTAACAAATCAATTGTTTAAACTCAAGATCATTGTTTACCTTTCAGATGTGTGCTCTCCTGTAAAAACTTCAGCCACTGGTTGCCCTTTGTGTTGGGTGGGGACACAAGGTCTTCGTCCTCATCTTTTAGGTACTATAAAATGTCCAAATAGAAGATAAACCAGCGTTTAGGATGGTACTTCTCAGGGTTCGACAAGATTTTTTTTTTTACCTGCCATGTCGCGCAGGTAATGCAAAATGTTACCTACTCAACATTAAAGGTTACCGGCCCAAAACAAAAATGTTCGAAATTGAACGAAATAAAAGGAAAAATGTTTTCTGTACTTTTTACTACAAATACGTTACACACAGAGTACATAACAGATGACAATCTGATTAAGCAGATGCAAACATTGCAGATTGAGTCACTCACTAAGTCGGTCTGTTTTATTATCAAAAACATGATAAATATCTTCAATAAACTCTTTCCCCGAGAGTACTGGMCTTACGAGGGAGGGGATTGTTTATGAACACAGAACATTGATTGACAGCAGAAATATCACTAGAATTTATTAAGAGTGCAAAATTTCAGAACACAAAGTCTTAAGGCCTATCCCATTTCTAATGACACATGTAGGATATCTCAAATAATGATGTSATTTAAGATATCTCGAACTGGAACCTCCTTAAAACTTAACGGTAAATCTGACATCATTTATATTACCAGTGGTCAAAATGTGACTAGAGATATCTCTAAGTATTTTGCCTTGTTTTATTTTTTATTTATTCTTTTATTTAATTCAAAAATACAAAAAAATCTATGTATAGTATTAAAAATCTAAGTAAATTATGCTCTGAAGGAAAAAAATGCAGAGAAGAAAAAATTCTCATAATTTCTGCCTTTTATTTTCTAAAAAACTTCAACCAACAAACAAGTTCAAGCTGGAAATATCAACAAATTTAAAGAAATAAAACATATGTCCCCTGACACAATTTCAGTTAGGCATGTGCAAAGTAACTTTTCTACAGTGGGAGGGGGAAATTATGAGGATTTATTCTCTTTATTCATTCAAAATGCTATTTTTCTTCATTTAAGATTTTTTATTTTATAAAAATGGCAATATAAAGAAGTTAAAGAAATGATTTACTTGCCCGGGCAGTCCTATTTGTCAAACTCTGGTACTTCTACTCACAAATATTTGAAGCTATTTAGTACAAAATTATGGTACTTACCTGACCAACTCGCTCCACATTGAAGTACTTTCCCTTACGACTAAAGAGTTCTTCATTCTGTTAATCCACAAAACAGTAAACATCAATAATAAAACAACATTTGTTGGTCAGTATTTAGCCTGCTAAATGGCCTGAACATCTGTCTCTTTTCCAGTAGCGTCTCTACAGCATGAATCGACTTGGATGAACTTTGTTCAGCACTTTGGGTGGTTTTCCATTACACTTCTGTAAAAGCTCTAGTCGGTGGGTTCAATGTAAAGTTGGGAGGTCTCAGAGTCTGAAAACTGATGCCACACGACTTATGAGCTGGTGGCTATTTGCCAACCACCATTAAACATAGTAGTAGAAGAAGACCCTGAAAAGATGTGCAACAACAAATGGTGGATCAGATTGTTGTGAAAGTAGCTCTTGTGATGCAACCAGTGACTCCACCCCCTAACCAATCAGTGACAGACGGTCTTCTGACGTTGCATTTTTGGGCCAGGACTTGGAACCACAGTGAAGTACGTTCTGAAAAAGGGTTGGTTCCATGAATCCTTGCTAGTGGAAAAGCCTTGGAACCAGCTTTAGAGCAAAAAGCCTGCTTTTCCTCTGCTTTGAGTCTTAACTGCGCCTCTGTGTTGTGAAAAATGCCAATGTTCCAAATCCAGTTACCTCCTCACTCTCTCACCGTATGAAACTTCACCCAGTTGTGACCACTCCTCACGGGCACGCTGCTGAACTGTGATCCTAGTCAGAATCACATCCAGTCTGCGACTTATATCCCCCAGCAATTGAGTCTGTACATTTCCATTATGGGAGATTCCATCCACTGTCCCTGACAGCTTTTCACAGGCCCGGACTGCTGTCAGTATAGTTTTCATTTTCCGATAAACCAGAACTCCTCCACAGCCGATCAGAAGGAATCCGATTATCATAAATCCGAATATAAACACATCTTCGATGTCTTCAATGGAAAGCGGGTCCAAGCAGATCAGGTTTCACCCCCAGCTCCCCAACACGCCCGGCCGCGACGGTTCCACTGGGACAGCAGCGCTCCCCTCGCTCCAATTTCAATGTTGAAAAAATAGTGTTGATTGCATTCAGAGACCAGTTCACCAGATCCATTATTCTTTTGTTGTCGAATGATAGGCAGAAGAAAGGCTTGATCCAGCAGCAAAGCAGGGAAAAGGGAAGTTCGGGAGAGAGAGCAAAACTTCTCTGAAGGCCAAGCAGAGAAAAAAAAAGAAAAGAAGAAAAAACACTGTCTTGTGCCCTGAGATGATGTATGTTGTGACTTGGCACTATAGAAATAAACTGAAATGAATTGAATTGTAGAGGTGCTAGAGGAAAAGAGCCATCATATAGTGCTTTATCAAGTCCCTAAAGACTGAAAAGCACTTTACATGACAAACATTGACTGTGTTTCAATTCAGGGGCTGCAGCCTACTTAGACTGTGACACAAGTCCACAGCCTACGTGGGCCGTGTAGGCTGCACAAAAGGACTGTGAAACAAGGTGCTCTCGTCTTCGAATGAAGACCATGCGGTACTCCGTTACAATAGTGATCGGTTTTATATCACATACCTTCAGACTTAAAATGCATTGGGACCCATATGGTTAAAATGTCTTTTCACTAAACGTTACTCTACACTGACATGGTAAACAAAACAACTCAGCCGTCTTTGTTTTTCTGTTTAGTTTTATGAATGAATCTTTGGATATCCTCAGCCAGGAAGGAGACACAGATACAGCCTTCATTTTTTAATTTTGTGGGAAACGAGAAGGAGCCCACGTAAGCAGCTGACAAATGCACACTCTGGAGGATGCAGCCCCTGAATTGAGACAGATATTTACAAATTTGCATACACATCCACACACTGATGATGGTAAGCTACACTGTAGCCACAGCTGCCCTGGGGCTGCCATGCAGAGGAGCTACTGGCTCCTCTTAACACCACCAGTAGGCAAGGCCACAACAACTGCGATGGATGGAACAGGGGTCGAACCAGCAACTTGTTGGGTACCCAACAACTTCCCTAGTCAGTGAGTTAATCAACTTATCTTACCTCACTAAAGTGTTCAGATAAGAAATCTGCAACAAAGGCGATGTCCTTCTGAGTCATCTGAAAAAAGAAAAATGAAACATTCAAACCATTTCTGAAGACAACAGGTTTAAATCTGTGATGAAACTCACCTTATTTAACTCCGGTGGTACATGCTCATCACACATTCTTAGCATTGCTGCAGAAGAAAAAAAAACACAGCATCAACACACCGAACAAAATTAAAACTTATAAGATCTTAAAGGCTTCAAACTACAAATGATAATTATAACAAACAAGTCATATTTAAAAATAAGACTCTCACCCACATACAGCCACCGAAAGAAGGCCTTGAAGTTTTTCATACTTTTGTCAATAACCCTAAATGTGAAACAAAAGTTGTAATATAACAAAAATAAAAAGGTCCCAATCAGAAACAGTTCATGTTTATGTTCACAAACTTACTGCAGAAGTTCATTGGCTTTGAGAGAGAAAAATCCCACAGCAGTGATGGCACCTGCACATGACACAAACATGTCTTAACAGCAACATAACTGATTTGAAAAACTCTGAATGCAATCTTGAGTGGGTAAGAAAAACTGCACCATCAATGGCATCTGAATCCAAACCGAGGGGCTCAAACTTCTGCTTCCATAAAGACATTCCTCTCACCTCGCTGAGGTGATACAGCAGAGCCTCTGAGCCGCTGCAAGACACAGGGAGAGGTTTTATTTAACAAGAAAACATCGGGTGGCTGTCAGACACGGTGATGACATGTAGCAAATCATAAAATACCTCTGCAGGTGACTGATCACTAACTTCTGAATGCTGGAGTAAGAAGACTCGATGGACTGACCAAGTTTCTTCAAGCCCTGAGACAGAATTGTAACACATTTAAAAAGTGCTTTTCAACTACAAGGCCGAACAGATTTGGTCTGCATCATTCAGATTTATATGGTTCAGCTTCTCTTGTCTCACCTTGACAGTCAACTGATTCATGAGAAGAGCCTGTAGTTCAGGACTGAAAACAAAATGGGCGACAATATTTAGCACAAATATCAAAACGAAATCCTTTATGTTAAACCTAAAAAAACATCTAGTTTTCACACTGTAGAGTCACAATATCCCATTTCACAGAAGCTGTCATGTTGTATTGTTGGGACCAGAGTGGGTGTGAAAATGACGTGTTTTTTTGTTTAAATGCGTCATTCAGGGTGGCAGCACATCGGAGTAGCTTTGTTACTTTCATTAAGATTTTTTTTCTTAAGCTAATTAACATAGCAAAAGCTGAAATACCACAATCGAAGCCACAAATCCCAGAGGAGTTGAAAATGAGGAGATGTGGATGCACAATGCTACATTTACACTAAACGCGTTTTGAGCATCAGGAGCATCTGGTTTACATGCAAAGTCAATGGTGGATGCGCATCTATGGGCGTCTAGAAAACGAGCAGCGCGGTTCGAAGCGGTGCACGCGTCATGAGCATTTTCCGTGGGTGCGGCACGTACCAAGCGTCTGACGCATGAATTGGAAAATCTGAACTTTTCCTGCTTGACGCATCACTTCAACCAATAAGAGAGACTCTGCTCAGTCACGCACTGGTGACAAGCCAGAAATACCGGAAGCCCGGGAATTCAGATCACACAAACAATGGAGGAAAAATTGATAGTCCGATCATTTATGATCATTCCAGTGTCCATTATCGTGATAGAAATAAAAAGGACTTTACCTGGAGGACGATTAGTGCGAAAGTCAGCATGTTTGGTAAGTTATCGAAACTACGGTTAAAAAGGCTCCTCCTCTTGAGCGTCTAAAGAAGCGTGTCTACATTCACATCAAATGTGTCTGTCCTCACTGGACACCAGTATCGAGATGCATGCGTTTTGAGATTTTTGGAGGCATGCAACGTGTTTGGTGTAAGCGTAGCATAACAGAAGCAAAGAGGCAAAAGAGAAGATGGAAGTTCAAACCATCTCTTCCATCAATCMTAATGGGCAATGTGCAATCATTAGMTAACAAACTGGATGAACGTCAAGCCCTGAAAAGGACTTCACGATCATATTCCTGACTCTGTCTCTCTGCCAGGCATTCAGACTATACGACCAGACAAAGATTTAAACAGCAGCAGGAAAAAGAAAGGAGGTGGATTAGCAGTGCTTGTCAACAACAGATGGTGTCATCCAGGACATGTTACTGTGAAGTTTCGTCACTGCAGTCCAGACAACGAACTCTTGGCAGTAAGTTTCCGTCCATATTATTTACCAAGATAGTTCACCAGTGTCATTTTGGCAATTGTTTACATTTGAAGCTACAAATTGGATTGTTCTTTGCCAGCCACAGGGAGATGACATACAGTAAATGTCATGGCTGAGTGTGATTGACTATATAATAGGGCTGGGCATTATTTGATTGCGATTATTTATCGAGAAAAATTTCAGGTCGATCACGGTGATCAGCTGTGAGCCTCTTTACTCAAACATGGCGGAAATGTGCGCGACAACAGCCAATCAGAATCCACCTTCTCCTGCCCCACTTCCGTTTATATGTTGCTAAATAAACGCAGACGGAATCGCAGAATTAACCAAAGTAATCCAGTATGAAACGCTGAATCTCACAGAGTTTGCTTATTTGGTTGAGTTTCTGAGGTATTGTGGCTGCTGTCACTTCCTGTACCAGATGTTACCTGCTAACAGGCATGCAGGGTGAGCTCTGAGCTCCCCTCCCGAGGGAGAGGGGGAAAAAGAAAAGTGAGCCGTGATGCGTGGCTCGCTAAAACAAAAGCGTCCTCCAAAAATAAGAAGCAGTCTAACGTGCAGGACAGAACAATGTTCCAGCGGTTCTTCATTTATCTGGAGAAAAACTTTTCTGTGAGTTTTATCAGCACACGATGGGCTGGACGCAACGTGGAGACCACTTCCTGTCTGAGTCGCATCACAAACAGCAGCTGAGAGACGCTGCAAACTCCTGGGGGTTCCTTCCATAACAAAAGTAATGAGCTTCGATCCTATTCAGTTGGTAAGTGTGCACAAATTGTTGCTGTTTTGTAGGGTTTGTGTTTCTTTATGACACATTTAATGTGAAATTCAATTCTAAAACTTTAATTCTACAATAGCGTAATTTTATTAATGTGAGATTCTATGATTTACACATAAATGTTTTTTTCTTAGTAAATATGGTTTTAAATACCTTGCAAAAATACTTTCATGTTCTACTGAACCACAGCTGTTTGTTATATCAGTGAAAGTGAAATAACAGCTATTTTTTTATTTTTATAGCTATTTATTTGTTAACTTATTTTTCAGTCACTTTTTAGGTTAACAAAAAAATTGTGATATTAATCGAGATTGGACGATATGAAAAAAAATTAATCGTGTTTTTTTTTTTGCCATATCGCCCTATATAAACTTTTGTGTGGAAAACACCATCCCCACCAGAACACTGACATGCTTCCCTAATAACAAACCTTGGATCACCAGTGAGCTAAAGGAACTGTTAAACAAGAAAAAAAGAGCTTTTAGGAAGTGAGACAGGAAGTTATTGAGGAGTATACAGAAGCAGCTCAAAATCCAGATGAGAGACCCCAGGGAGGTTTATAGAAGGAACCTGGAGAGTAAACTGAAAAGGAACAATATCAGAGATGTGTGGTCAGGGATGAAGAAGATCACAGGTTTCAAGCAAAAGGAGAATGGAATAGATGGAAATCTGGACAGAACAAATGAGCTGAACACATTCTTCAACAGGTTCAGCTCAGGAACAAGCTCATCTTCCTCCTCTCCTGCCTCCAGCCAAACAGATATCTCACCCTCCTTTGACCCACAGCTTTCCTGTCAAACCTCAGATGTTTTATCTTCAACCTCAGTCATGGACTCTTCTACATCCACAAGTTTGTCTTCAACTAAATCAGGAGATGCTGCTGCTCCCTTTGCCTCCCACTCCCACTTTTCTGCATCTATAAGTCAGGTGACGAGGCGGCTAGAGAGACTGAACCAGAACAAGGCTGCAGGTCCAGATGGTGTCAGCCCCAGAGTCCTGAAGGCCTGTGCAGACCAGCTCTGTGGGATTCTGCAACACCTCTTCAACCTTAGCTTGACCCAGGAGAAGGTGCCARTGTYGTGGAAGACATCCTGTCTGGTTCCAGTACCAAAGAAAACTCACCCATCAGCCCTCAATGACTATAGACCTGTTGCCCTGACATCCCACATCATGAAGGTCCTAGCGAGATTCCTGTTGACCCACCTGAGTAAGCAAACAAGCACACATCAGGACCCCCTGCAGTTTGCTTATAGTCGTAGAGTTGGAGTTGACGATGCCATAATACACCTGCTTCAACAAACCCACTGTCATCTGGAAAAAGCAGGCAGCACTGTAAGGATCATGTTCTTTGATTTCTCCAGTGCTTTTAACACAATTCAGCCTGAGTTGCTTTGTCTGAAACTCCAGAAGACTCCGGTGGAGGCCTCAAAAATCGCCTGGATCAAAGACTACCTGACAAACAGACCAGAGTTTGTGAGACTGAAGGACTGTGTGTCTAACCAGGTGGTCAGCAGCACAGGAGCACCACAGGGAACTGTACTCTCACCATTCCTGTTCACACTGTACACTTCAGACTTCCAGCACAAGTCAGACTGCTGTCATCTACAGAAATACTCAGATGACTCTGCGGTGAGAGGCGCCGGGCAGGAGTGGGCATACTTGTTGCCCCCCATCTTGGCGCCTGTACGTTGGGGTTTACCCCAGTGAACGAGAGGGTAGCCTCCCTCCGCCTAAGGGTGGGGGGACGGGTTCTGACTGTTGTCTGTGCTTACGGGCCGAACAACAGTTCAGATTACCCTCCCTTCTTGGAGTCCTTAGAGGGGGTACTGGAGGGTGCCCCTCCTGGGGCACCCTCCCTTGTTC
>NW_013952658.1:210416-212318 GCF_001266775.1 Austrofundulus limnaeus
ACTGGAGACCTGTCCAGGTGTCTCTGGTGAACTGGAGACCTGTCCAGGTGTCTCTGATGGAGACTGGAGACTAGGGTTGGGCATAATCGTATCGTGTGCAATTAATCGTCAGAAAAACATTAATCGATTACTTTTTGGCATTTGACGATTAACACGATTAATACCACCAGGCAGACTGACTGGAGATTACTCCGGTCAGTCTGCTCGTTGCTCCTCTCCGCTTCAAATATGACGAACGTTAAAAATAAAGTTATGTAATTTATTCATCTATCAACACAATTTAAAATATGATGTATAGCCTTAAGTCTATAATTTTCACACAGTTTGGGACAATTTTTTACAAATAGCAAGTCATTCCCACTAAATTGGGCATGTGACTATGAAATAAGGGTGTCCCAGGACTCCAGGGGATTAATCGTCTTAATTAATCGTTATCGGCTAAATACCACAATTAATCATGATTAATTTTTTTGCCAATATTGCCCAACCCTACTATGTTCCCTTCAGTTGATATAAAGATACTATACTGTATATATAAAATAAACTTGACTTTGCAAAGCCACTCTAAACCCCATGAAACTGGCCTCTTTTCTCTTTAAGAACCTCTTTTGTCACCTGCGACCACCTTTTGCTGTTGTTGTAGGGGTGCTCTGTGGGGCGGCAGCTCAGCTACAGACTGAGCTCCAGGTAGGAGCTTTGTACCAGCAAGCATTCAAGGCAGCTCCGCATGGCTACAACAGGAGATTCAAGTATTTCTCTAACATGAATAAAAGCAACACTCTGGGTATGTTTTTGATGAGGGAATGACATTAGAACAWGATATAAAGCTAAAAAAGYTTATTTTGCATAATATCCCTCATCCCTTAACTAAGGTAAATTAAAAAGAATAGGAGAAGCTGCCCTCTGAGCGTATCTCTCTCTCTCTAGGCGTACTCTTACGAACACAACAAAGAAACTAAATTTTATTTGTAGAGAAAGTTTTTAAYTGATGGACATGCTGCAGTTTTGTTTGCTTTGTATTAAACTCTCAAGTGAGAGATTTTGGTTGCCCACCTCTGTACCCTGATGCTTTTCTGCTAGGAAAACCCAGCAGAACCTTTAGAAAACAAACAACAAGTGACCTGAACAAACTTGGTGAGACGATGATCCATCTGCAGCAGGATGTCCTCCCATGCTTCACACATGCAGGTAAGTGAGAGGTGAAGGTACTGCATCAGGGTGGAGATGTGGGCGAACTTGCGAGCCATCCTGGTGAGTTCGGGCAGAAAGTCCGACAACAAGCTCGTGTCCAGCTAAAGCACAAAAACAGAAGTTTAAAAAAAGCACAACAATGTAAGTACCCTGTACCACAACGCAGGATCAGCAAAGCTTCAGGTACAAACTRGGACTTTCAGTGTCACCGACCTAGTTGAATATTTATCTGGTTTTCTTTATGCTACAACTTATCCTGCTCTGGGGCAGGTGGTTTCTAAATAAGAGATGACACATCAACACATTCCTTTAGACCAGTAAGAGTCCATTAAATAAAAGCCACAGTGGGAGCAGGACTTTTGTGGCGACAACAGGAGTCTTGAGAAATGTATTTACAAATATTTACATTTTATTGTGAAAAGGCCCTGTCACACTATAATGTTTAGACAACTTATGAAAAGTTTGTCCGACACTAAAGATGTTGAAGCTGACTATGGAATAAAAAAAGTCTACTGGAAGCCTCTTTTGAACCTATAAATATTGTAATACTAACAATTAGATCGAATATATAACCAATATGAGCAAAATAACAATAACAAAATTTTCATAAATTCGGCACAAATTGTCTAAAACAGAGATTCTTAACCTATGGGCCGCGAGCGCCACCTTGAGGGCCTCAAAAGAACAAAAGTTTTTAACTTTGGGCCGCAG
>NW_013952658.1:214441-219511 GCF_001266775.1 Austrofundulus limnaeus
CTCCTAAATCACTCGTACGCACAATTTAAGAACAAATCTGTGTGTACGAACGGTTCTTGCATGAGGGCCAATGCTCCTAAGTTTGTTATTGTTTATGTTCAGACTGAAGGTCTTTTGACTCAGTCCTGCTGACCGTGGAGCTAAAAGGAGTCAGATTTGGAATAAAGGGTTTAGAAGAGAATCAACTRGTTTCCCATGATTTTATTCAGACTTCCATTTATTGATCATGTATTTCTTAGCAACACAGTAGCTTAATCTTAACTTTTTATTTTAAATAAATACCTTTAAAGAGGAACTATGATGGGCGTCCTAGAACAAGTTAGGATACATCTGTGGGCTATACAAAACATGTTCATTTAATTTAATTCACAAAAAGAGTAATGTTCAACTGAACCACAGCTATTTGTTATAATAGTGAAAGTGAAATAACAGCCATTATTTTTTATTTCTGTAGCTATTTATTTGTTACATTATTTTTCAGCCACTTTATAATTACACACTTTTTAGGTTAATAAAGTAATTGTGATAATAATCGAGATTGGACGATATTGTATCATTTTTTGTTGCCATATAGCCCAGCCCTATCACCTACCTAATGCTGTGTTCACACCAAATGCGTTTGGAGCCTCAGGTTTATTTGTAAAGTCGATGATGGACGCACGTCAAGGAGCGTCAGGAAATGTTTCGGCACTTTTCAAGAGTTTTACATGCATTGAACCCTGGAGCTGGAAAAGCTGAGYTTTTACAGCTGGACGTGGAGCATCAACCACTCAGAGAGAAGTGTGACGTAGCGACAYATTTTCTGATGGGACGGTCTCCTGAATGATGTACACTAACCTGAGACAGACAGGTACTTTCCAGCTGAAATCGACCGCCTGCAGTCCGTGTCCTGACAGAATATATCGGCACCAATKTGGGTCAGTGGCTCATCAAACTGGACTCGGGACAAAATTTGTTCTGAAAACGAGYCTCGCAGCTCCTGGGTGGTGAAACCCACCAAACTCAGAACGTCTCTGAATTATCTGGTGAATTAATTATGAATTAATTATCTGGTGAGGGTGAYAGGCTCTCGCTCTCAGTAAATAAAGCAAAGCCACTTTCTTTATTTCATCCACCATAAAACAGAGACTGACAGAGGAAAACAAGCAACAGGCTTTTGATGTGTGTCTGACCTCAAAGCGTCCAAACTGAGGTGTTGGATGCGTTTTTGAAGCTCAAATTGCATTTGGTGTGAACGCAGCATTATAGATCCAGACTACCCCTCCCTCCCTCTTACTTTTGTAATCTGCCTCCTGTGTCTGTTTGTCGCCAACCACTGGCCTTTGACATTCTCAGTAACCCCGATACATAAAGATAAACTGAAAGCTTGAATAAAATCGCAAACCTTCAATGCAACATTATGACAGAAAATGTACCTATTTCAAAAAAGCCCACTCAAAAAAAGCCCACTTCATAACACTGAGAACTCCTCGTTAACATTAGTTAAGACATATTTTGTCCTGAACCTCGAGGTAAGCTGAACTTGAATCGTAGGATAAGGAACCTGTGTGAAAGTCAGAAATTAAGCCGTTCATCTCACCTGGATGTAGCAGATCTCTGCTTTGTCATCAGCAGGCTTGATATTTGTGATGACAGACAGAGACTTGAGATCACTGGACAGACTCAGACTGTGACACGTTCCTGGCACCTGTGAAATCACAGTTTGTGTTGTGTACCGAGTCATTTTCTACACTCTAAACTGTAGCATTAGTTTTGTCATTAGAATGTTTTTAATGTTAAYATTTTCCAGTAACAAGTTCTTATGCTTTCACATAACACAATGTGATTAAAATGGTCTCTCCGTCACTTAGTAATAAATGAGTTTCAAAAGACAAGTAAAAAACTCATATGAGTGAATAAAGCAATCTTACTCCGTCTAAAGTTGCAATCTTGTACATCCCGTAAGCATAAAGCTCCACAAAGCTGCCTTCTCCTCCCAGAACAAGTATGTTCAGTCTGTGTGGAAAAATAAACAGAGTAAAATTACTTCCCAACCTATTTAATACAAAACAGGACTGATATCATTGTTTTTATATGTTGCTTTAAGAGTAAACATAATTTACCTAACATCTCCAAACAGGTTGAGTATCTCATCAGACTTCTCCTCACTGCAACAGAGACGGAGCAAAAACAGGAGTGTTAAAATTTCTGTGTTAAACTTTTGGGTGTTGATTTAACACCCCCTAGTGTTCTTTTAACACTTTCTGAGTAAACTGACACCCAGTGTTGTTGTTAATTCACAGTGTTAATTTCCTCTGTGTTGTCTCAACACTGAACAGTGTTAAATAAGCTCTGCCCACTGTGCAGTGTTGAAAGAAGTATTCTGAAAAGCCCCGCCCTCTTCCACCTCATGTCAGACAGACCAGTATTTTCACAGCAAGGAATGCTGGGTAATCTTGCAGAAATGATGTGTTTGCATGTTTATGAATATTAAAAAAGTCCATGAGAGTAAAAATAGTTCTGGTTAGTTTTCTTGTTCAGGTTTATCAGTTGATCAAGTTTAAGTCTGTGTTATTGGCCATAAATCGACACAATGAGTGAGAGGTACTTCCTGGTGTGTGAAGGGTGACTCCATTATACTTTACTATTAACTACTGAGTAGTGATGATGCATCACTTCAGAGTGTTTGATTTTAACTCTGAGTTAGGGATGCAAACAATTAATCGACTTACAATTAATTGTTGAATAATAATTTATTAGATTAAAATTTCTTCCATTTGAATAATTGAAAACAGCTGTTTAAACCTTATTTCAGTGTAGTTTTGACTTCAGCCAGTAGAGGGCGCCGCTGCTCTATCAGACTGGCCTTACTACGTTGAGCTGAGCAGGCCGCCTCCATGTGGGCGGCATCATAATTAAACGTGCAAATCTTGTTTAGTTTTATTTGTGATGCAACAATTATAATGGTCTACACCAAACTGGAAGGAAAAATACCGAAGGCTGTACCGGAYCATCCAGCAGTATGACGCTTAGAGAGCAGGACGACAGAGAGAACGGTACGCTAACTTTAGCTACTTCTTGTAGAGTTTAACTCTGTGTGAAGAAACAAAAAAAGTTGTCACTATAAATAATTAACGTGAAGTGAATCTAATCTGTGTGACATAACCCGGCCAGTGGACAAATCAAATGAACAGTAACAGATGACAAATCATGCAGCAGCGTGAACCAYAGGGAATGTAAACAAAYACAGTTCCAGTACTCATTTGTCTGTTTACCCCTCTCAGGTCATGTTTATAGTTWGTTTTTGAGTAAATCTTTAGATTAAAATGTTACCCTGTATYTAAATGTTAGTTTTACATTTCTCTGTTCAGGGTGGATTAAGYGTTTTACTTCTTTTTTCTTTCCTTTTTTTCAATTAGCAACCTAACAGATTCCTGTTTTGTTATATTTTATAAATATGTCCAAGTTTAATAATGTGAGAAATCCACTATTTTCTGTTTATTCAGTTAGGTTTAATACAGCTTGCGCAATAAATTTTATAAAATACTGTACTTTTTTATTTAGTGTAAAAAAATTAGCCCTTCACGTCATAGAAAGACCCTTGATTCAAGAGAAATGTCAGGTTTTTAGGAAAATTGCCGCTTATCAATTAATCGTTAGTCGATCGATAAGATCAATCAACTTTAGATTAATCCATTAATCGATAACTTGCATCTCTACTSTGAGTGTTAAATTTACACTATTGACACCTTGTGGTGTTAGTTAACCTTTCGAACACCACAAATCCTTACACTGGTGTTACATTTATTTAACACTGTTGAAATGTTAATGTGATGCCCAGTATTGTTGAAGATTAAACACTGGTTGGTTTTAAATTAACAAAAAAAGCGTGTTCAGATTTAACACTTTCACAAATGTTATTTTAACACCAGTGAGCGTGGACACATAAAGACATTGTTGGTGTTGAAATTAACACTATGGGTGTTAAAATAACACTGGCCTTTTTGCTGTGATTTATTTTTGTATATTTAATGACCCTCTAGTAATTAAAACGTTTCTTACCTGAAAATCTTTGAAGTTGTGCTGTAGCTGTAAAAGAAAGGTTTAGACAAAAGTTTTAGTTAAACAAAAACTTGTCTTTTTTTGTAATTTTGAAGTTAAATTAACGCCAATATTACCTTTTGGGAAGTGTTGGAAGTTTGGGGAGGAAAAGTTTGGATTCGTCCTCTGAGCTGTAAAAGGAGCTGAGGRCACTGAAACACAGAACATCGTGTGCATATTTCTCAACAAAATTAGACACAATCTCATGTGCTTCCAGAACATCTTGTTTACCTGCTTTCATCCATCACCTCCATCCAGTTCATGCAAGTCACAGGACTTTGCATCGGAAACATGTGGAGGATCTCTGCTTTCTCAACACCACAAAGGACCACCTGTTTGGTGTCACTGAGACTGAAGGCTAATACTGGGATTAAAATAAATCAATTCTGAGATTCTGTTTATCAAAAGAAACACAGGTGTTGAACACGTTCATGGTTAGTCCTTACTTTTGCCATCAGGTCTCCAAACGAGGGCAGTGATCTCCTTTCCAGTACATTCACTGGGTGGTAAGCTCCAAACACGCTGGAAGCTAGCCAAGCGATGTAGTAGCAACTACAAAAATACATAATTACCAAAATAATAAGAAGAAGCTCATATAATAAGACTTTATTAATCTTAGGGGATTTAAAGCAGTGGTCCTCAAACTGTGGTGACAGAGACCTCTGACAGGRAGGAGGGACTTTACATTCAGTCCTGCAGAGCTTGTATTTTTGGGGTTGAAAATACTTCTTCCAAAAGAGGCTGCAGCACGAACAGTTTGAGAACCACTGGTGCTAGACCCACCTCTCCATTAGTGTTGGCGAGAGCAATCAGATCCCTCTTTGGAGACCACGCCATGCAAACTACAGGGTTTGGAAGCTGCTTCTCTCCCACTTGCCGGAAGGCGGGCATGATGTTGGCTGAAAATATATATAAAAAAATTTTAATTTTCAGTGAATTGCAAATAATGAAAATATCTTACTTATTAATACTTGTTTTTTTTTACTGTAA
>NW_013952658.1:222176-230718 GCF_001266775.1 Austrofundulus limnaeus
GAGTTGATCAGCCCTGCTGTTTAACTCTAAGTTTTTCTTTGTAAACAAGACTGTATCAAATGGCTTCGCCAAAATCCGGTCCACATCATTCAAACTCTCTGCCATTATGTGCAGCTTGCTACCTAGCTAACTCGCTAGCTGGGACTGGCGCGAGGCTAGAGTGAAGTGTGTCTGCCTTTGAGTGGTTTGTGACGGAGGAAGGGCTCAGCAGCACCCGCTGGACAGAAACTGTGATAGACGTCAGAAAGAGTGACAGAAGTCTGTCTAAACACAAGCAGATACAATAAAACCCACCAGAAATAAAAAAAAAAAAACTTGATTTGTTGCTAGTTGTTTTTAACAAAGAAAATGCAGCTAAGAGGATTAGGAAAGTCTCTGGTTCAGCTCAGAATAGAAACGAAACTAAAAACTGCTCCCACTGAATGTTTACACCAAAAGATCTCTGATTCGCTCATTTCGCTGTCAATCAAAAAGGGATTCAGGCTCAGATAGATCATCCAATCATCATGCAGAATCTGGGCGTCGGAACCCGCCCACTGCTCCATAGACCACCAGAGACGCTCAGTGTCCGGGGGCGGGACAAAGCCCAGCATTTATCCAATGACTCGTCTCGTTTCGCTGCATTTTTTTTGCTTCACTATTGAAGTCTGTRGAWGCTCAGCGTCCGACTGTTTAAAGCACTGTGAAGCTACGGGAATGAGGGAGAGGAAAGCTGCGTCGTTACCAGTGATAAGAAGCTGATTCTGAACAAAAGTTGAGCGTGTTATAGCGCATATTTAGTCAATGACATGTACACAACAACAGTATATATTTGATCTTTTTTAATTTTTTTTACATTTTAGGAGAAGCTGAGCTTCCCTTGCAGTCTCAGAGCAATCGCCTCTGGTGCCTGCCTGTCCATTTCTTTTGTAATTCTGAAAACCTGTAAAAGTCTCAACCGTACTCATCCTGGAACGACCCCATCCCTTTGRTTCACTGTTTGGTCTTCATATTCAGATCTATCACAGTCCTCCACTACTTACTACTACTTACTTACCTATTGCTGTGCCCTGTCTCCTACCTGTGACATATCTGTCTGATGTTTTATGTATGTTTGATGTTTTATTACTGTCTATACACTGTTAATATTTTTCATGACTGTACAGCACCTTGTGAATCTATTTCTAAGAAAGGCACTTCATAAATAAAACTTTACTTACTTCTTACCCAAGGACACAAAAACAGAGACAGCCAGTGTTGTAGAAAGTACCATAAAGTGATATTTGAGTAAAAGTACAAGTATCTTACCCAAAAATTACTTTAGTAAAAGTTAGTTTCCTTTAGAAATATTACTTGAGCAAAAAGTCTCAAAGTATCTGATATTTTTTGTACTTAAGCATTAAAAGTAAAAGTATTGATTTAAAATGAGCAGTTAGGTTTTCTGTAAGGACATTTGTTAGGGGGAAAAAATGCAGAAATAAGTGTCTTTTTAAAATAATTAATTTATGCTAAATTTAAGATGCACTAGTCCAGCTGTTTCAGTTTATATACATATTTCAAGGCTGCACAAAGCTTTTCCCCAAAATGAAAATCTATCTGAGGGCTGCGGCCAAATGCAATAATATAATTCATGAAATACAAATACTTCTTAAGTACAGTCCTTTTATTTTAATGACTATGTCCTGCTGGAGTGTGACATGATTTGTTTGTGTACAAACTAATATAGTATCAGAGTTTTATATATTTATACTTCTCATTCAACCACAGTTAAATTCACTCTGTCTAGGAGGCTCAGTTTATATGGATAGTTTTTATTTTTTACAATAACAAGCTGGAATGAAAACAAGTAAAAATGAAATAAAAGTAATAACTTTCTACTTCTTGCCTTTTTACAAAATGTAATGAGTAGAAAGTACAGATAACTGTGTGAAAATGTAAGAAGTAGAAGTAAAAAGTAGGCTGAAAAATAATTACTCAAGTAAAGTACAGTAACAACGTATTTGKACTTAGTTACTTTACAACTCTAGAGACAGCTAGACTACCAGTTCCAGGACGACTCACCTAACTCTCCACTTCCACAGCAATATTGTTTTGAGTTCCCACGCAGAGGTTTAATGTTTTGTATTGACTGTATTGAATTGAGTATTTTATTTTGAAATATCCGGTTACCGAAACAGGATGTCACCTGTCACCACAAGTTGGGGAAATTGACAGTGATATTGCATCGCTTCATAGGTAAAATGCCTGCATATTAGCGACATATAACTTCATGCGTGTCTTTGATATGTTCAGTCTGAAGCTGGATTAATTCCAGGCTAATTAGCAGCTAATTCCTGACCTGGACAAAACGGCTATAGCTGCAGTGCTAGCAGACAGGAATTATACGTAGTTTCATTTTAAATATGATTTCACTTCAGYGTTATGCTGAATTTTGGAGTCAACCAAGTCTCAACATTACAATCACGACAACATTGTAGACTCCCGAAGTGTCAAAATGTATTTTATGAAAACGTCAGTGAGGCTTGTGAGGCTGACTTACCGTTAATGTTATGCTGACAGTTCAGTAGCCGTGGAGCATAGTTCACACAAAGAGCTCGTAAATATTGTTTTCGATAGTGGTTAAAACAGGCTAAAGAATAACTATAAACCACTACAGTAAATCCAAAGTTGCRCCATAAAAGTCTTGATCCTCCATGTTTTTCTTCACAAACGCCGCCATACTTTTGCACTCACCAATCCTTGCACAGGTACGGAAACCACGGAGGGACAAAATACCTTCGCAGAGAAAACTCGAGTCGTGAATAGATGGAAATATTGGCTGTAATTCGCATTAAAAACACAGAACAAAACAATACTTCAAACAACTTTCAAGAAAAGCTTAAAACCTTTAGATAAAAATGTATTTTAAAATAATTTGATGTTAATCAGGACCTAAATAAAGCACGGTTGACTAATGTTAAATGAACTGAAACATTATTTACATTACATTATTATTATTATTATTTTCTTTATTTTCCCAGGGGAAAAAACAATGGAATGAAAAAAAAAAACTATTTTCCAAGGAAGTCCTGGCCAAGATAGGCAGCATTCAAATCAATTGAATCTACCTTCCTGGCTGACCTGAATCTACCTTCAGTTTTATTTGCAGTTTTTGGACTATATAAATAAAAATTGTACAAATTCTCCTCCTTGYAAGAATGCATGATCCATTCTATTCTATTTTGTTCTCTTCTTAAAAAAAATTCTGAAAAACTTTTTTGTTTTCACTAAACTGTGCACGAAGTTTGACCTGCACAACTATCAGTGTAAAATGCTCCATCAGATGTGGGTTGGATGAAAAACAGAATTATTGATGTTTTGTTGAGTGTTTGAATAAAATCAAGAGTTAATTAAACAAAAATAAGTCCTATTGAACTTTTAAGTTCATTAGGAAAATGTAATCATTTGAATAGAAATACAAGAAATTAAAATATCTGGAGAAAACTTATCAGCCTGTCTAAGCATATGCTGCCATCTGCTGGTTGCCACATGAAGCTTTTAAGATCAAGATTCACTTTTGCCAGAAGTTTCAACATCATGTCATGGAAAAACTTGTGTGTATAATAATAAAAACTTAAAGGTTATTAGGCACAAAAATATTTGACTAAACTGATTTCTTTTGAAAATGCTGTGTGGATGTTTAATGATTTTGCTGAAACCTGCTAAAGAATCTAAGACAGTGCTGAAATATTTTAAATGTTGAACTGTTGATGCAAGTTGAATTTTAGAAGCTAAAAGTAGGAAGCACCATAACAAAAACAAATCTGTGAAAAAATGCTGACTGCAGAATTGAAGCTGTAATGAGGTGAAACGGTTTACATGAGCAAAAAGAGGCCGAACAGAGCACAAAAAACATGCTGAAATTTGTTGAAACTACATGAAAGTTGCAAATAAAAACCGGAATTACTAAAAGTGTAGCTGAGAAAGTAAAAACCAAAAATACCAAAGAAATTACGAGAAAATAATAACAGCTCAACAACTCAGAACAAAGTTAATTCAAAAATATGGAAATCACACTCAAAATTTCTAAACTTTCATTTAAAATATCTGTAGGGAACCTAAAATCAGTTTAACAAAGGTTAAATTGTCTAACAATTACTTTAAAAGTGGATGAACAAATGTGTCGATGGATTCTAAAGACGGCAGCACCAGTAAGTTTGGCTTGTCGGTCTCTTCAAACCTTGTTTATATTTGTTTTGTTTTTTTTATATCTACTGCTCATTGTACCGACTCTCGACTGGTAATCTCCAAACACTTTTTCATCTCCAACATTGGTCCAATACCTTGGATTCAAATGTGACCTGCAAGTCCCCAACCGGCAGCCAGTGCTATTGAAGGCCTGTTGTGGTGTTTCTTGGGGGGCTTGGGCACTGCCTGGGCCATAGTCCTCTTCTTCTTTGGAGTAGTAGGCCCCGCCCCATCTCCAGCACTGTCTTGATGTGCTGGATTTTGTGTGGGCTCCCACTTCCTAGCCACTAAACAAGAAGAAGGTGTTTTCTTTTCTTCCTCCTTTTCTTCGGGTCATGAAGGGAGAGACCCTCCAGGTCTGAGGCATTTAGGAAGTTTCACCTCCTGCCTCTCTACTGGCTGGCAGCGCTGATTGACTCACCTGTGTTGGATTGGCTCATTATCTCCCAGGCTTCATAAGGCTGCATTGAGGATTAGTTCTTCGCTGAAGCATCGCTACTCTATGGGTAAAGATCTCAGCCTGTTACCTGTCTCAGTCACCAGAGTTTGAATGATTTAGAATGATTTACTGAAAACTTAAAAATTTATTATTTCATATAAAACATTCATTATAATGATTCAGACAAAAATAATTATAAAATGTTTCATAATAAAGCTTAACCATAACGCTGGGTTTAAGTAAAATATTTCAACTTAAAAATCTATAATCWATTACTGTGGTTTCAGTTAAAGGTCAAGTAGTGATTTACATCAAAGCACAATAAAACATTGTAATAACATTCTTTTTGTGTTTTCTTTTGTATACATTGATAAAAGTATCAATAAAAAGAAGATTATTCTGTTTATCTGATTAATAAAAAGAAAATGTCTCTTTACTGTTTAAGAAAACCTGTTATGACTTTAACTTGAACAGAGTTCTGCCTCTCTGAAGGAGGTCTTCTGAGACCAAGGTCAAAGACAGGTGGAACTGTTTATTCCACCTCAAGGTGACCACTACAGAAGCCTTTCTTCTCTTCTGTTGCTGTTTGTGCAGATCTGGAATGTCTGAAGTTTGCAGCAGGCTGGAAGGAACATGAAGGAAAGTTATTTTATTTCAACAAATATAGACTCAGCTGGACTGACAGCAGACRTGTCTGCAGAGATGTTGGAGGAGACCTGGTGAAGATAGACAGCAAAGAGGAGCAGGAATGAAACACTGCTGCAGGTTCATGTTCTAACACATTTCATCACTTCATCAAGTTTCTTCATGTCAGGAAAGTCTCAGATATTTTCATCTTTTACTGCTCAGGAGTTTCTGGTGGGAAAACTGAAGAAGTTGAGTGAAAATATTGATGTCTCTTTCTGGGTCGGACTGACAGATTCAGAGAGAGAAGGCAGCTGGTTGTGGGCAGACAGATCACCTCTGAATGAAAGGTTTGATTAATTTTCTTTTAGAAACGTTTTTATTTTATTCACAATTTAAAATGACTGAGTTCTGTCAAGAGTTTTAATATGTCTGTTGTTTTCTGTTCTTTATTTCTTAGTTTGAGTTTTTGGATCAAAGGAGAGCCCAACAATGGGAATGGTATTATTAATGAAGACTGTGTGGTTTTGAAACTGGACAGAGCAGATGGTGACCTGCAGACTTGGAATGAATGATCAACACTGTATAATTCCTTCCAGATTCATCTGTGAGAAAACTCCAGGATCTGCTCAGAGCTCATGTGTGTGAAGTTCAGTTCAGTGTGTAAAACAGTCTCAGTCCAGGATCCAGAAGCAGCAGCCAGGCAGCTTTCAGGAACTTCATGTCACAAACAGTTAAAGCTTCCTTCTAGTTTGCAGCTTTCTGCAGATTTGTAGCCTTAATCTTTGTGTTTCTTGTCTTTTATTCTATGTTTAGGATTAAAGCTTCCTGATGTCATAAAACAAATCTATATTTATAGTCTGCTTTGAATGATTGAAACTGTTTCTAAACATCATAAACAACTAGTCTTCAGGTTCTGATGGGCCTGGTACCTCAGGTGGAGTTTTAGTATCTGAGGATCTGGTTCAGAAGTCCAGGTAAACCAGATGGATTAGGGACATGATTATTGGGTTTTAGTCTGTTCAGAAGATTTTTATAGATGTGATTTATTTGGTATAAAGTTCCTTTTTCCTTCTGTCAGAAAGTGTTTCAGTTTCAATAAAACTGTTTGCTTCTTTGTGCTTTTAATTGTAGATAAAGAAGAGATTAAATGAATAAAAGGAGAACTGATGTTTAATTTCTGCTGATAATCCATAACCTCCTCAGTAATCTGCTCCTCTCTTCTCTGATCAGGACCTTTTATTTCTTCTGAAACTTGTAGTTTCAGAAGAAAACCTAACATTTTATTTCAAGAGAAACCAGAGGAGGGCAGCACATCATGTTTTCTGATCTTTGAATGTCTTAACTACTAAAATAAAAAATTCTGAACAACAGACAAATGTTTAATTTCCCACAAATAAAATGAAATAAATGAGGAGTCAGTTCAGTTCAGTTTATTTGTATAGCGCCAAGTCACAACATGTGTTGTCTCAGGGCACTGTAAATGAAAAAAGAACAATCTAAAGAAGAAACCAGCAGATTGTGTTAAATCACTTCATCACAGTCTCCCATCCTGAGCAAACGGTGGAGAGGAAAAACTCCCTGCTAATCAGGAAGAAACCTCCAGCAGAACCAGGCTCAGGACAGGCGGCCATCTGCCTCGACCGGCTGCTTGGGGGACAGGAAAGAGACACAAACACAGAAGAACTGGTCCAGGATTGGTCCAGGTGCAACTTCTTCTGGAAAAAAGGCAAAAAGAAAAAAACATGTTAWTGATAGAAATAATTACAATAGACATGAAGAGAAGGGAGACTAAAGACAACAGCAGAGTGAGGAAATGTGCTCAGTTTGTGCTCCAGCAGTCTAAGTCTATAGCTGCAGAAATGAAGAATAATTCAGGAAACCTAAATCTAACTATAGGATTTATCAAAAAGGAAARTCTTCAGTCTAATCTTAAAAGTAGACAGAGTGTCAGCTTCACGGACAGAAACTGGAAGTTGGTTCCACAAGAGAGGAGCTTGAGAACTGAAAGCTCTGCCTCCCACTCTACTTTTAGAAACTTGAGGAACCACAAGTAAACCTGTAGTCTGAGAGCGAAGTGCTCTGTTAGGAAAATATGGAACAATAAGATGTTTAATATATGATGGAGAAGAAAAAAATTGTATAGGTCTTCTGGACGGGTTCTTCTCTAATGAAATGTTTCGTCTCTCCTCCAAGAGACTTCTTCAGTCTGAGAGTTTCAGGCAAAACCTATATAATTTTTTTCTTTTTGATTTTTTACCTGGATAACTGAGATGCATCAGGACACTATATGATGGAGCTTGATTGTTAAGAGCTTTTTATGTTAGGAGTAATATTTAAGGGTGTATTCAGATCAGGAAAGTCTTTTGGTCCACTTGTTTGGTCCAGACCAAAAGTGGACTTTATTTTTTTCGTTTGGTGCGGTTTGCATTCACATTGTGCTTTTTTGCAAATGAACTAACTTGTAAACAAAGCCACGAGGATGACAATCATTGCTCCCATTGGACAGAAAGGACGGATTGCTCTGAAGCTCGTGGGAGTGTTTGTGCTGAAAGCACTCACACTGTATTTTGCTTCAATCACTCGCTTCAAAAAATAAATACATACAAAATAACCCACTTGCTTCATAAGCCGACTGTACCAGGAAGCACTTTATAAAGAGAGTCAAACCATTACAAACTCATAAAAGGGGATAAAACAGACRTTTTACACGGTGAAATATGACTGATGAAAACTTAGGAGGCTAATCCGACACCAGTTTGACGATGGATAACGTCGGGTGACGAGTCTGACTTTTTTTTTTTCACATTGAACTCCATCCGGAAGAAATCCCGTGCATACTGCCTGCTTAAATGTTCGCTACGTCAAAACCTATTCAGCAAATGAGTTTCCATCTCTGCTTTTGCGCATCAACTCCATTACAGGATGGGGGAAATTGGTCTTGGCAGAGGTTTGCACTCTCCGAGTGCTTCTAGTTGTTCCATTCTTTCCTAACAGAGCACTTCGCTCTCAGACTGCAGGTTTACTTGTGGAGAGTGCACAAAAACGGCTGCACCAATCAACATGAAATTTGGCAGGACTATAGATGAGTCCGACCTACACTGCGCCAGCCAACGGTTTTATGATACACCCCATATTTGAGGAGGGGGCTCCTTTCAAATTGGAGGTGTCTAGACATGCAAAAATGCTTATAACTCAGAAACTGTTCAACATAGAAGCTTCAGATTTCTTTTGCTGTTTAGCTCTGATGAAGGGCTATCCATCAGGTCAACC
>NW_013952658.1:231034-233494 GCF_001266775.1 Austrofundulus limnaeus
TCTGAGTTCTGGTGCATTTGTGCGTGCGGGGGTCATTATGTTACCACTATGCGGAATCTAGTTTATTTTTCCTCTGGAGATTTTTGTTCAACCGTAGAACAGAAATGGTTGCACTGGTCAACATGAAACTTGGCAGGACTGTAGATGAGTCTGACCTACACTGCACCAGCCAACGGTTTTATGATACAGCCCATGTTTGAGGAGGGGGCTCCTTTCAAAGTGGGGGTGTCTGGACATGCAAAAATGCTTATAACTCAGAAACTGTTCAACATAGAAGCTTCAGATTTCTTTTGTTGTTTAGTTCTGATGAAGGGCTATCCATCAGGCCCACCAAGCAGTGCCCCCACCTCCCCGGACCCCCAATTTATCTGAAAAAATTGGTATCTGGACATACAAAAATGGTTATTGCTCAAAAACTAACATAAGAGCTTCAGATTCTCTTTGGTTGTTTAGCTCTGAAGAGGGGCTATCCATCAGGTCAACCCCCCGCCCCCCAAAAAAAGACCCTCTCCCAAGCCACAATGATTTTGGGATGCACCTAGTAGCATGGCATTTATTAGGAATAAAGACTCCTGGGTTCTGGCACAGTTGTGCGTGCGGGGGTCATTATGTTACTGCTCTGCGGTGTCTAGTTGTTACTACACCATATTCTGTTTTTCCTTCTGCTCTTCTGTGACCGATCCCCTTCTGTACCTCAGTGGAAGATTACTTCATCACCTTGAAAATTGCAGGACTTCACATGTGGCTAATTTATTTACATCTGGTGACATTTGGTGCTCAGCTCCTCATCCAAAAAATTAGTCAATCTGTCTAATCAAGCAAAAATTCAAATTGCTCACCATGGCCCATTGGTTAAATGCAGGCAATAATGTTTTGCCCCATTGTCTGTGTTTTGTATGTGTTCATTTGACTGTCATGTCAGCAAAATATTTCATGAACTGCTGGACAGACGTCAATTAAACTCTCAAAGTAAACATTGTTAATCCACAACTGAATCACTTTTAAAGTCAACCAAATTCAACCTTAGCTATCACAGAATGGCTAAAAAGCAATTAGTTTTACAGATTTTGAACAATGATTTGGTTTGTTATTAGCTGAGAGTCATTCACAACAAATTCTCTGGGTGCTAAAACTTAATGCATCATGTTTTTAGGCTTTTAATAAAACAGCTACAACTCCATTTCTCATCAGATGATCTTGAAATCTGGCTTAAAAAGTGGAAATGGCCTTTTATCAAGTTGTATGTTTGCATGCATGCCTGTGGGATGACAGTGGACTGTGGGAAATTCATGTGCACCTCTCACCAGCTCTTAACTAATCAGTAGATTGAAGAACTAGCATAGCTCAGGGACTGTAAAATGTGACAGTGAGCTAGAAATAGACAGAGTGACGCTGCAGGGTTCTTACCATCTGTTTTATCCAAGGACAAAAATAATATCTTCTTTTTTGAGAAATTAGTTGCAGGCATTTTGTTCAAACGATAAATTTAATGACTCTCAGTTACAACCACACCAAATTTTAGTCCAGTATCTGTAAATTTCACACACATATATGCGGAGTTTTACTGAAATCAGTTCAGTAGTTAATAAGATAAGAGGCAGGCTAACTTTACTTCAGTAGTTAATGTTAAATATATTGGTGATCAGTTAGTGTTCAGATTATACCTGGTAGATCAGTCTTTGCAACCAACACACATCAAATTAGCTAAACTGACAGATAGCCAGTTTTAAAAGGGCAATATCATGTAAAGTCAACTTTTTTGAGTTTTATATTGTTAAGTTTTGACTAGGAGAAGAATCCAAATCCGGACGGAGGTAAGAGTTTTAGTAAGAAAAATGTTTATTTTGACAAAAATAAACAAAAAGCTGTCAAGGCAGCAAAAACTAAATAACAATGACAACAAGGGAGAAACATAACAGTTGGGTAAACCAAACAATGAGCCAGTGAGGGTGTGGAGTAAAAGACCAGTATATATACAAACAGAGGGAATGAGGAAATGATGAACACCTGGTGGCAGGATTGATTGGAGATGACAACAGGTGAGGATGATTAAACAGGTGAGGATGATTAAACAGCAGGAACCAGATTGAGGGGAAAGTGTGATAACAATGAGGGAACACAAGAGGGAGATAACAAAGACTGACAAAACACACATCCTCACAGTACCCCCTCTCAACGAATCGTCACCTGACGATTAAACAGACTAGCACAGGTGGGTGGTGGGGGGTACAAAACACCAAGACAGGATGGAGGGCACGAGACAAAAAACAAAGCCCAACAGGGAACCCCTGGGAAATAACAAAAAAAGTCACTAGATGGCTCTAAGGTACATCTGGAGGGCAGAAAGTTCTGGTGGGTGCCCAGGAACCCAGCAAAGGCGAGGAGGGGGCCCAGGTGGGTGGCCATGGACTCGGCCGCAGCGGAGACGGAGCTCTGGAGGGCGGCCGTGGACTCGGCCGC
>NW_013952658.1:234825-236047 GCF_001266775.1 Austrofundulus limnaeus
CACCGAAATGGGTGAGACAGAAGCAGAAGGTGGTTCTTAAAGAGACAGAGGCCAATTTCGAGGCGTTTAGAAGAGGAAATGATGAGAAGATAAGTTTATTTTCTATTTAAACATAAAAACAGCATTTTAATAACAGCTAAAGGTGACATAGATACTTTATTATGGTATAGTATTTAACTATGTGCCTGAGAAACACATAATATTGGCCCTTTAAGTTTGTTAGGACTGGTTTGCTGCAATGGTTATTTTACTTTGGCGTGACTCCAAAAGTTAATCAGTAGATGACAATCCAATGATTGCTTCCTTAAAGCTTCATTTAAATCTGATCAATGATTGATGCAATATTTTTCCAAACAGTATAGATAGTCAGTTTTTGCTAGTCACATAAAAATATTGTGCATCAGGCCTTTTTGTTCATGCAGAATTTACCTTGACATTGTACTCAACACAAGTTTATGCAGAACACTTTTCTGTGAAAAATAGTTTAATGGGTGGTTTAAGGCCATGTGGTCAACTAATCTGGACTCACCAGTGACAAAAATCTGTTGTTGACTGTATAGGTCATCATGAAATGTTACAATAATCCTAGTTACAGACTCAAATTAAAAGTTCCTYACCTGACAGCAACTTTTGCTCACTGTTTTTTAATTAACAAGCACCAAGAATGTCAGCAGCACCTTGTGTTCCACCAGATTATCTCAGTTCTCTCTTCTCTTGTAAGTAGTCTGGCTGTGTAACGTGAGCCAGGGGACAAATATAGCCCCACACAGTGAGCAGTTAGAGACCGGCACAGATGGGACAGCAGACCACTGCAGAGGCAGGACGCAATTGGACGCCAAACCTGACAGATCCTGCTGACTGTCTGACCAACAAGGCAGCTCTGCTGGAGTGTGAGGTGAAGCTGTTTGTTGTTGTTTTTTCTTTTTCCTTTTTATTTTAGATAAAACAAGACAAACTTGGACATAGTAAAACCAAGAAGAACATTTGGACAAGACCGCACACTTGAAGGTACGATTGCTTGTGAACTGTGCTTTAAGGTTTGGTTTGATCAAATTTAAATCATTTAATTCAATCGTAACGCAGAGCGTTGTTTTTTTTTTATAGTTCCTTAAACTACATGAGTCAAATACACACGTCACACAGTGTATTCTCTGTAATGATGTTTTAACAGTCACGATGACATCAGATGAAATCAGTTGTTTCGATGTACTATATATATATA
>NW_013952658.1:236057-240093 GCF_001266775.1 Austrofundulus limnaeus
ATATATATATATGAGGGAGAGAGAGAGGTGGGCCAAAATTAAATCTAAAACCAAGAGAGAGTAAAAAATCTGAAATGTTAGTGCTCCCTTTAGACAATCAAAACCACTGAGACACTCTCTGGGGTTATTTCTTTGATAAATATCCTACCTGTAAGTGTGTTGTTCTAAGGTAGCAAACTTCATCTCTCTTCGGGGAGGGTGGGGCTGCAGTGAAACATAGCTCAGGAGGATTAAAAATAACAACAGCTGGTCTTCAGGACGCCATGAGGTGCTCAGTGTCACACTACATCAAAGATCCAGACCAGCAGTTTCCTAACATCTCACACAGTTGCAATTACATCTGTTCGTAATGGGCATGACTGTCATGTTTCAGATTTTAATAGGATTGAACTTTTCATTCCACCCTATTTATTTCAGGGTGGTATGATTCTAAACCAACCTAAGCACTGGGTTCAAAAAGTGAAATTTGTTGTAGATTCTCTTTAATCCACAGGGTCAACTCATACAGACAGGCTCAAATACAACCCCCACTATTTCACTATGTGCAATTATCCTTTAGCAAGTTGCACCTTGACCAGACATTTTTAGCATCTATCAACAGAATTTGTAGAATTTATTTATATCTGCTGGTTTCCTGGCACAGAGATGGTTTGGAAAGGACATTCCAGAAGCCACGATGTGCCTGGAATCAGTTACTTGTTGATCCATCCACTTTGTGCATTGTGGCCAAATAGTTCAAATGTCTTGTCTGACCATAAAGTGTTTCTTCAAAAGGCATTTGGCTTGTCCATTAAACTTAAAGGTGTCAGTTTTAGAGCAGTAAATTCTTTCTAGGTCAATGGAATAAATACATTTATTTAAAAAATCCTGACAGCTGGGACTTTGGTTCAGACTTTTTACTTCTTATCTATGTAGCTTTCTTAATTCATAACTGGACAATGTAGAGTTTCCAGCTTTTTAAACTGCATGAGAAGCTCTGTTCTATAATCTAGATTGAAAGTTATTTGAGTGAGACTGACTGGTTGTAGGTTTTAAAAAGCTGCAATCTAAAGCATCTTCTGTTTAAAGTTGCTTTTTCTTGTTTTCCATAAATAACTTCATTTACTCCACCTCCCCTCCAAAACCCCCTGTCTTCTTTGTCCTTTTGGTTTTCAAGAGTGTCCTTTATCCTTGAGGTATAGGTACTGAAGTGAATCATGTCCTGAAGAGCTGGCTGTGAGCTGTGTTGAGCCGTGCATCTGTAGAGAGGCTGTTCAGTTTCTTCAAAATTCAATTCTATAAGGACACTGTACAAAAACCAATCAATCTAAGAAGCCAGCAGACTGCGTTGACACAGTCTCCCATTCTGAGCAAACAGCACAACTAAGGAACAATAAAGGGAACCAGCCCTTACTATAGGATTTATCAAAAATGAAAGTCGTAGTCATGGTAGTCTAATCATAAAAATAGACAGAGGCCATGTCTCAATTCAGGGATTGTAGTCCTGGTAGGGTGCATTATGTCACTGCGTCCCAGTTTGTAGATGCCTACTGACAAAAACCCTGAAAATGTAGGCTGCATCTGAATATTCTATTATATCCCAGGATGTTTGTGCCRTCAGCAGACTAAACAGAAAAACAAAGACATCTAAGGACAATTTTTTTATGGCAGAGTTTTGTTTTCTTTCTACGGTGGAGTTTCCTGTAGTGTAAAGCACTTTGGGGGTCTTATATAAGTTCAGTCCATTTACCATTTTACCACTTGAAATTATGTGAACAGATAGTCTACCTCCCAAACTATAAACCTTTTTTTTTACTTAACTTTAAAAAACACTCGAAGCAGCTCTAAGGATGTATTCACACCTGACACATTTGGTCTGCTTTAAATGGACCACAGTTCCMCTGTTGATCTGGACCTTTTCTGCAGGTGTGAATACATTCATGTGAACCCTGGTGCAGATCAAACATACAGACCAAGACCCATTTTTGAGGTGGTCTTGGTCTGCTTCCAAACAAACTCTGGTGTGGCTTGTTTCTGGTGTGAATACAGACCGGCCACGAACCAAAYCAACTACAGGAAACATGCACCTTTTTTGGACTTCACAGGGCACCATAGCTAAGCAACATTAGCCCTTCAGTGTTGCTAATGCTAACATTACGCTACAAACAAAACCGTTGTGGGTCAGGGAACATGGAGCATCTTGTCTCCTTTAGGTTGTGGCACACATTTGACAACACTGTTCCAAAGTTATTGTGAAACCTCCACTGAATGAGCTGCTCCTGATTCTTAATAGTCAGTTGTATTAACAGCACCATTGTTGTTTCTGGGTCTGTTCTCTGTCCTGCCCTTGACATTTCTGTCCAATGGGAGCAATGATTAGCTGCATGGCTTTGTTTGTAAATTATATTGTGCCGTCAGACAGACTGAAGGCAGATTAAACAGAAAAGAAAGGTGACTAAGGATTCACAATGTGAATGCAAACTGCACCAAAGGAAAAAAAAGTCTGCTATTAGGTCTGGACCTAACAAGTGGGCCAAAGGACTTTTCTGGTGTGAATACACCTTTAGATTCTAAAAGCTGCTCTGAGTTATCCTGGTAAAAACCAGACCCTCCCTGTCCTTCACTTTGCTTCGTACGAGGGTCTGGACTCTCTGCTATAGAGAAACGATTCTTGCTGGAGGCGTGGCCTCTGCTGAAGTGTGTGTGTGTCGCTGTGAAGGAGGCTAAGCTAAGAAGCTAACTAGAAATAGCAAGCGCTGTAAACAACCCTACTGAGAGGAGAAAAGGACCGAGCTGAACGAGACGACTGTAAATGAGAGCTGCTGTTTTGTCATACAAACTTAATTTAATCTGGAAGCCTTATCAACATGGACTGGCTTCATTCACTTCCTCCACTCCATTGCTAACTAACTAGCAGACACTGCGCAGAAAATCGACGTCATTCAAAACTCCACCTTCTGTTTGCTGATTGGCCCAGGTAAAATAAACTACATGCAGACACTGTGTAGAAAATCGACGTTCTGTTCTCTGATTGGCCCGGCAAAAAATCTGCCAGCGAAATCCTTGTCTATGGGAGAAATGCCAGACGGAGCAGTGAAGGGAAACTAGAATTGAGCGGAGCTGCGTGGGAAGGCAAGGACCAGGCTAGCTCTGAGTGCTTTTTATAAGTAAAAAGATAAGAGTTGAAAATCATGTGTTTGTGGAAGGGTGGGGTGCTCATTGGCAGGCCAGACGGAGGTCACCCGTGGGCCACATGCAGCCCATGGGCCACCAGTTGGCCATCTTTGACATAGACTAACCTGTAAACACAGAGATTTGTCTTGCAGCTCAACTCCCTCTCACTACAGTTAAGTTGCACAGTAGAAGTGTCTCATTCTCCCTCACTCGTGAACAAAACCAGAGGAAGTTAAAATCCTCTCAAAGACAAACGAGGAGAAGTCTCAAATTTGAGATTTCCAAAACATATACAGTAGAGCAGCAAGCCTGAAACTCAGTCCCATTCTCTTATTTACACCATCATGCATGTGACCAAAGCATCTGCTTTGTGAACCAGGCAAATAAAGACCCTAACAACTCCCCATTGTAAAGGGAGTCTATTCAGCACATGAATCTAGATAAAATCCATTAGAATAGTTTGGATCTTTCTCCATTTTTTAATAATTGATAAAGCTCCCTGTATGGTAAAAAATAAAATGGTAAATGGACTGTACTTATATAGTGCCTTTCTATCCATCCAAGACACTCAAAGCGCTTCACACTAAAGACATTCACCCATGCACACAGCTGCCCTGGGGCACACTGACACTGAATGGGAAAGGAAACATTTTCTACTAAAGAATATAAGTCCAAATGCTTTCTTTTTTCTTGTATTAAATTTTTTATTTGTTGTGTGAATGCCTCAAGCATTCACACTATTGTTTTCATGTTTCTCTTTATWCTTTATTATTCCAGTTTCTTCCGTGCGTTTTTTGGACCGCTTCTCCTTCCACAATTTTTGTGCTACTTAAACCATTCATATAATAAAATGTTCAGCTCTTTCAGGACATTCCGGCTATGA
>NW_013952658.1:240489-242268 GCF_001266775.1 Austrofundulus limnaeus
CACACACACACACACACACACACACACACACACACACACACACACACACACACACACACACACACACACACACAAAAAAAAAAAAACAATGGCTGTGAACTGTTCTGGCAGACACAAGGTGACTAACACATACCAGTCATGTTCATTTTGACATCATTCGTAATATATAGCTGCATTTAGAGGACACAGGCCTGAGTCATCCTGTTGGCTAAGAAAAGCTGACACACAGTATTTAAATGTCTTTGTTGGTGCCTATTGTATAGCTAAATAAATATCTTATGTTGTATATGATTTTCTGTGTGGAGAATAAAGCTGTATTTTTTTTTATTTCAGGATGCAGGACGGGAGTTGGAATCAACCGCTCCCCATTTCTGTGCTGCTCAAGGAGCCTGGAGCAGGTGGGACTCTAGAGGGAGATGGGAGGCTTTTTTCTGAGGCCTCTTCTGATGGAGAACACWACCTCGACTCAGCGACAGAGCTGGATTCTGGAGATGGAGACTTTGCAGACCTTACTGCCTTCCTGACTGCTGAGGAGATTAACCATAGCCTTGACCTGGCCCGGGAGGCCTTTAGTGAGTCGTGTGACTCTGAAGAAGCAGACTCCTCTAGTCTTATAAAACCGGAGCGGGCTCTTCAACCTGTCTCATCCCCTTCTGTGACCCCTCAAAMTAATGAAAACCTCAACACAACCCCGCAGCTCCAGACCAAAGCCCTGTGTCCAGATGATAATGTARCAGTTTCAGTTTCCTCCTCTCTCAGTAAACCTGTACAGATGTCAAATGAAGCTCAGGGTTCTGGTGAGAAGGTCATCCGCCACAAACCCATCCAACCAGTGTATAAGCAGGATAAACCCAGACTAGTTCACCAAGGCCTGGAGCTGAATGAACGAGCTGCTTCGGTCACAGAGTTTTGCAGCCGGGCTGCCACTTTCATCGAGGAGCTGTCCTCCATTTTCAAAGGTCCTGCTCATTTAGAGCAGCAGCTGGAGGAGGAGTCTTCCTCTCCTGACAGTGGGTATCTGTCTCCAAGAAACCAGCAGGCGGTCCTTCAAGGCTCAGCCTGTGCTCGTGCCTTACCCTCTGGCCAAGAGGAAGATGCACAGCTCAGCCAGCAAGAAGCAGGCCCTCACCCAGGAAGGCAGGGAGCTCAAACCGAGAGGCACCAACTTTCTGGGGTTCCAGCAGCATTAGGKCCCCTGTCTCCTCCTCAGTTCCTCCAGAAGCTGAAGAGTCAGGAAGTGGCAGAAGGAAGTCCCATTCGTCTGGAATGCAGAGTCAGAGGAAACCCACTGCCTCTCGTCAGGTAGGGTTCCTTYGTTTGGCTTTCACTCAACATTGAACTGATGTTTGACACAATGATGATGCAATGTTTTATGATTATATTCTGAAAAGAAGTCCACAGATCTTTTAACGTTAAACATGTTCCAGTTTGATATTTCTCTATATATTCATTTTTTTCTTTGTAAGAAGCTCAGACAGAAATTCCGCCAAACTTTTCTAAAATGTATGAGGTTGTTTCTCTGCTTGTTATAAATTATAAAAGTATTTGTGAAAACTCAAGTCTTTTGCAGATTACTATTTTAGCAGCTGATTTGAATAGCATCAGTTTCAGTGGTGGGCACAGTTCCCCTAAATCACTAATAGGGGAACTAATTTCCTGATTAGTGCTTTCTTTGTCAACAAAGAGCTTGATTCGCTCCCACTCTCATCACCCGTGTTGGACCCGGCCCCGGAGCTCAATGGAACTGAGAAGAGATGATAACATCATGTCACTCTGGAC
>NW_013952658.1:242278-245391 GCF_001266775.1 Austrofundulus limnaeus
TCCCTCAACGTCACCTACTCCTCTGAACCCGCCCCATCTTACCTCCCCTTTATGTGTTATCTGATCCCCACCCCCCTCCCTTCCTTAGCTGCCTTGCACTGACGCGAGTGTTTCTTTTGAGCGTATGATTCTTTGTTTCTGTGTAAACCCAGGATCAGAGCTTCCTTTTTAACTCACCTTTCCTATTGTGTGTATTCCAAGCTGCAAAAGGTAGCGCACCATCGTGCGAAAGACCTTGGACATTTGTTCCCCCACGTTTATTTGTGTGTTTCTCCGGACAGATATTCTAAACTTCAATTTTGTTCTGCATTGCATCTTTGATGTTGTGTGTGAATGACAATAAATGATTTTGATTCTGATTTAGGGCTTTTGCTAATTTTTAAGTTTATAAGTGGATTAGCACTTGCTAAATTTATAGGCTAAATTTATAAGCACTAACTGAGGTCTATAAATGCTATTGATCAACGTTAATGTTTACAGCTGAAGGTGAAAGCTGTCACTCATTTTGTTCATATGTGTGTCACTTATCCACTAGGTGATAATATATATTGACAATATATGAACCCAAATACAGCTGTGGGATGTCAATAAGTCTTAAGAGAGCAACATGGCAACATGTGACTCATGTTGTCTGTTGAAGAATGTTCATGGGTTGACTGGGTGCTTTAGATTTAGCTTTTGCTAAATTTTTCAGTGTGTTACTGCTTTAGAATTAGGGGACCTAAATATTTGAGTCAGTGTTTTAGGGCTAGTGGAACTAATTTCTAGATTAGTGCTGCCCACCACTGATCAGTTTATAAAGTAATCTTTTTATTGACTGACACAAATCAAGCATTATTTTCTGGTTATTGAATGTTCAACCGAACTGATTGTATCAACAATTTAAAAACTTTGTTTTCTTATAAAAGATTTTTAAAAGTTCAGTCAAATCAATTTTGGCTTTTTAAAGTGTAAGTAAGACAGAACTTTGTTATGAAATTTTTTTGCATAAAGTTRCTGTCAGTTTTGAAGATGAGGATGAATGGATGATGCAAAACTGCTCATGCACATGATATCTTAAAACTGTCCGTTCGACCATCCGTTTTCTTCCACTTATCCGGGGTCGGGTCGCAGGGGCAGCAGCCTAAGCAGAGAGACCCAGACTTCCCTCTCCCCAGCCACTTGGGCCAGCCCATCAGGGGAATCCCAAGGTGTTCCCAGGCCAGCTGAGAAACAGGGTGTCCTGGGTCTTCCTCTGGGTCTTCTCCCAGTGGGACATGCCCAGAACACCTCACCAGGGAGGCATCCAGGAGGCTTCCTAACCAGATACCCAAGCCACCTCAACTGGCACCTCTCGACGTGGAGGAGCAGCGGCTCTACTCTGAGTCCCTCCCGGATGACTGAGCTTCTCACCCTATCTCTAAGGGAGAGCCCAGGCACCCTGCAGAGGAAACTCATTTTGGCTGCTTGTATCCGCAATCTGATTCTTTCAGTCACAACCCAAAGCTCGTGACCATAGATGAGTGTAGGAACGTAGACCGACTGGTAAATCGAGAGCTTCGCCTTCTGGCTCAGCTCTCGCTTCACCACAACAGACCRGTACAGCGCCTGCATCACTGCAGACGCAGCACCAATCCGCCTGTCGACCTCCCGCTCCATTCTTCTCTCATTCGTGAACAAGACCCCAAGATACTTAAACTCCTCCACTTGGAGCAGGACCTCCTTCCCGACCCAGAGGCGGCACGCTACCGTTTTCCAGCTCAAGACCATGATCTCAGATTTGGAGGCACTGATCCTCATCTCGACCACTTCACACTCGGCTGCGAACTACTCTAGTGAGAGCTGGAGATCATGATCTGATGAAGCCAAAAGGACCACATCATTCGCAAAAAGCAGAGATGTGATCCTAAGGTCACCAAAAAGGATCCCCAACACCTTGGCTGCGCCTAGAAATTCTGTCCACAAAAGTTATGAACAGAATCGGTGACAAAGGGCAACCTTGGTGGAGTCCAACTCTCACTGGAAAAGAGTCAGACTTACTACTGGCCAAGCTCTGGCACCGGTCATACAGGGACCTAACAGTCAGTATCAATGGGCCTGGTACCCCATACTCCCGGAGTTCCCCCCACAGGAGTCCCCGAGGGACACGGTTGAACTCCTTCTCCAGGTCCACAAAACACATATAGACTGGTTGGGTGAACTCCCATGCACATTCCAGGACCCTGCTGAGGGTGTAGAGCTGGTCTGCTGTTCCACGACCAGGACGAAAACCACACTGCTCTTCCTGAATCCAAGATTCGACCATCCGATGGACCTTCCTCTCCAAGACCCCTGAATAGACCTTACCAGGGAGGCTCAGATGTGTGATCTGCCTATAGTTGGAACACACTCTGCGGTCCCCCTTTTTAAATAAGGGGACCACCACCCCGGTCTGCCAATCCAGGGGACCTGCCCCTGATGTCCATGCGATATTGTAGAGTTGCGTCAACCAACACAACACCCAGAACCTCAAGGAACTCCAGGAGAATCTCATCCACCCCTGGTGCCTTGCCACCAAGGAGCTTTTTAACCACCTCGGTGACCTCGGCACCAGAGATTGGAGAGTCCGACCCAGGGTCCTCTGTCTCTGCTTCCTCATGGGAAGACGTGTCAGTAGGATTGCATACATGCCAACCTCTTCAGATGTTTACCTGTATAAAGAGCCTCAAAAATCCGTGAATTTTGCAAAACATCTGTACAACTCGCACCCGTGGTGGATGTCTGTCGGCTGTGGAGATGAAAGCGCCTGCTGCGAAGCAGGAGGAAAGGAGAGCGAAAAAAGTTCAAAACTTACAATATTTTTGGCGGCAGAACAGGTTGGAAGATGGCTGTTTGATGTAATTTATCGTTTTCCAAATCATCCTACAGGCTCTGACATGTTATATAAATTTGAAAATGAGGTTTTGAAAAAATCCATGGGACTTGAAAAAAATCTGTGAGATTGCTCTATACATCCGTATACCTGAAAAATGACATGAAATCCTTATAACTTACGGACAATCCGTACAAGTTGAGATGTATGGGATTGAGGAGGTCTTAGAAGTATTTCGCCCACTGACCCACAACGTCCAGAGTTGAGGTCAGCAGCGCACCAT
>NW_013952658.1:245425-247939 GCF_001266775.1 Austrofundulus limnaeus
ACTGCTTTTCTCCCCTGAGATGCCGGATGGCGGACCAGAATCGCCTCGAAGCCGTACGGAAGTCTTTTTCCATGGCCTCTCTGAACTCTTCCCACACTCAAGTTTTTGCTTCAGCGACCACTCGAGTCGCTACCCGCTTGGACTGCTGATACCTATTGGCTGCTTCCGGGAGCCCACAGGCCAAAAAGACCAGATAGGACTCCTTCTTCAGCCTGACAGCATCCATGACGAGCACAGAAGTCCAATAACAAAACGCTCGGGTTCAGATCAGATGGGGGGGAGGGTTCCTCCCAGTCACGCCTCTCCAGGTCTCGCTGTTATTGCCCACGTGAGCGTTGAAGCCCCCAGAACGAGGGAGTGCCCGTTAGGAGCGCTCTCCAGCACCCCCTCCAAGGACTCCAAAAAGGGTGGGTAATTTGAACTGCTGTTAGGCGCACAGGCACAAACAACAGTCAGGACCCGTCCCCCCACCCGTAGGTGAAGGGAGGCTACCCTCTCGTTCACCGGGGTGAACCCTAATGTACAGGCACCAAGATGGGGGGCAATAAGTATGCCCACTCCTGTTGGGCGCCTCTTCAGCATGGGCAAATCCAGAGTGGAAGAGTGTCCAACCYCTCTCGAGGAGACTGGTTCCAGAGCCAGAGCAGTGCATTGAGGTGAGTCCAATTATATCTTGTCAGAACCTCTCAACCTCACACACTGCTCAGGCTCCTTCCCCACCAGAGTGACATTCCACGTGCCTAGAGCCAGCTTCTGTAGCYGAGGATCGGACCGCCAAGGTCCTCGCCCTCGACCACTGCCCAGCACACATGGCATCCGACCCCTACGTCCCCTCCCACAGGTGGTGAGCCCATGGGAAGGGGGACCCATGTCTCCTCTTTGGGCTGTGCCCGACCGGGCTCCATGGGTGAAAGTCCGGCCACCAGGCACTCGCCAACATGCCCCACCTCCAGGCCTGGCTCCAGAGTGGGGCCTCGGTGACCCATGTCTGGGCGAGGGCCCCTTGAACCCCCACTGCCTCTAATGTGTGTCCAATCAGTGTATGAATGTGATTTAAAACACTGATTAGTCTTTATAGATTGATTTGTAGAGAGATACAGTGATGGATAAATGAGGACACAGAGTGTAAAGTGCTTTGAGTATCCTGGTTGGACAGAAAATCTATTTAGCAAGWTTCAGGTAATGTTTATTATGAGATATACTCTTTTGTTAAGTTGGGTTTTGATTTTGTGTTTTGTGAAACAGTAAGGGAACAAACTAGTTTTGAAAATGCTTCTGATTATATAAATTTGGTGACTGTGTTTAATTGGATCTTATGATAAAGTTAGTGAGGTTGGCGGAGGACAAGTAAATGACTTGTGTTGTTATCGGGGGATTTTCTAGCCTGTATTAGCATTTATTTAGTGAACTTATGGTAAGTGAATCATTTATGTCTGAAGTATTATTCACTTTGAGAGAACTTCAACCCCCTCTTATTATCTGTAGGAGTTTGTCTGCAAACTATAAATAAACTCCTCTCTTGTTTCTATTTGTGTGGACTTCACAGCTCCGTGTTCACGTGGATTTAGATAATTCCAGACAAGTTTATACTAATCAGTTACTAACTAACATTTCAACTAACAAAATCTTACATTTATGATTTGCCATCATATCCACCAGTCAAGTAGTTTTGATCTGTTATCGTGTGGAATCAAAAGATAAAATATCCAGAAGCTTATGATGTGTGTCTCCCCAGTTTGCAGTGAGGCCTCATGTGAGGCTGTATAAATAGTCTTCAGRCAACTAGGAGCCATGCACAGGAATGCAGGCAATCCAATGACAAAGCGCTTTTTAGGCAGGGCTACTCATCTCTCAACACCTTTTTGGGAAATATGAAGGTAGKGCAAAATGTTTCAACACAAGGAAACAGGACAATCTCAGCACAGTAATAAAATCAGATTAAATAAAAATGAACAGAATGTGAGAGGAAGTGGAAATAAACACAAGTGCTTAACAGTTTCCACATTTAAGTGCCTGAAAATCCTTGTGATGTTTTATTAAAGTTAAAGATATGGAACAGATTAAAACAACCTTTATTGATATTTTTGGCACATTTTATAAAGAAGTTTAGTTAATAACAGTCTGTAGACACAAGATGGCAGCAAAATATTCACATTTTCAAAGACTTCACCTTCTGTTGGCAGCTCATAATTCTCAGCTATTGCCAAAAAGCTAAATGATGATAGTGTTTTGCCTGTACATATGTTTGTGTGTGTRTTTTAAAACGTATCTGATAAACTATAGGATGGGTTTAATTTAAACCTTATCATTGGATGTACATCTACATCAGGGGTGTCAAACTCATTTTCACCAAGGCCCACATGAGCGTTAAGGTGGCCCTCGAAGGGCCACTTGTAATGAACTTTGATGTTTCATGTTTAATTTAGACTAAACAGAGTTTTAACATGTCCTGTTTTAAACACTGATAAGAACTAAGTGTATGACAGACTAAATCTGAAATAAATACAGAAATAT
>NW_013952658.1:248309-252198 GCF_001266775.1 Austrofundulus limnaeus
TGTGTGTGTGTGTGTGTGTGTGTGTATCACCCCCGGGGCGGGCCACACGGGAGTCACCCGCGGGCATTGTATTTGACACATGATCTACATGATCAACATTTGGAGTTGGTCCAATTCAAGTTGGCGGTCACAGCTAATTAACATTAGCCAATGCAACAAATAGATAAAACTCTGGTAATTTTGCGGGTCGTGGAGAGTCATATACACAACACATAGGACATCTCACAGTACATGAGGTGTATATTTATGTATATTTATTTTCAAAAAATTTTAACATTGTAATTTTTTTAAAATAAAATGCTTTTAGTAGACTTTWAATTTTGCATGTGTGTTCCTCAAAACTTTTTCTTTTTAATATCTGTGATGAAGTCATCAGAGAGAGCAGGTGATGCACATTCTTACTTTGATGAAGTGGATCCAGTGCCAGCGTTTTTACCACAGCCAGTAACGAGTTGTTCCTGGCTRCGTGGTTTTAGGCGCAGCCCTCTGTGGTCAACCACACTTTATTTGATCTAGAGAGTGTGCTAAGTGCCTGCTGTGCCCTCGTTCCCCTCACACACAATCCACCGCTCTGTTCTTTAGTCATCCATTTGTWGGGATGCAAATTACATTCCAGTGGGAAACAATGCATTTTTTGGAGTCTGAGCTCATTTTGGCCTCACTTTTATTTCTTCCAGGAGGTGATTTGTATTAAGATAACCTCTTAACAGAATGGAAAATATGGGAATGTGTTCAGAGCGTGATGTTTCTCTGAGCTACTAAAGAGAGCATGTCCAAACATCAATGTTTGTGTGAGGTCTGTACAGAGCACCAAACCCACCTTACTTTCAGCACGCTGCACATCAAATAGAAAGTCTTTAATTGTGGCATACTACTTTCATCGAAGCTTTTCTGTGTTACCTCTGTGCCCTGAACAGACGAGACATTTCAGAGCTTGTTTTGTGGGAAAATGAAGGCAAAGGATTTTCAGTTGAGTGCAGAAAGAGACACAAAGACAAAAAGACTAGTGAAATATTCTGTTCAGATATTTATTTTAGTGATACTGAAATAATGGTGCTGGCAATACGTTGACAGGATTAAAATAGGACAACCATTTAATCCAGTAAAACAGGAAGAAAATATCATTTACAGCTTTAAAACATTTGTGATAGTCCTAACATATACAGTCTGAGTTCATTCTTCAGATTATTTTATTGCCTGGCACTGAAGACAAAAGGGTGACAATGTTTCTTCTTTTGTCTCTGCATTTGTGTTCATTGTCGTTTTTGCAAAGTATTTCACAAACTATTGGACAAACTTGTGCAGGACTTAAACTGCAGTGGGAAGATTTATCATGATTTCTCCCCAGTGACTTTTATTTATTAATTTTTTGTGAGAATGAATAGTCAGCGAGAAAAAGATGTCTCAAATTATAACAGCAAGATCCGATATTTCACATCTTGTTRAAACACAGTGGAGCCTTAAGTGTCCTTATTCAACTCTGCCTATTTTACAAATATTGAGCTAAAATTTAGTGTGGTASTAGCTGAGAGTCCATTACAACATGTAATCATATAAACATATAATCCAAGCACACATCTCAGATTTTATGTCTTCTTACCACTTTTTGTCAAGGCTCCCGTGCCTCAAAAGATTAATGTCATTTTTTTCTTGCAGCCCTGGTTTGGGAGTTGTTACAGCTTGTTCTCAACAAATCCTCTGAGAAGAACTTTTTTCCCCATTTGAAAATTCTGACATTCCCATTATGAAATGTTCTGCCAGAACAAACTTTGTTCTTGTCATCTCAAGTGAACAAATGATTTCCTTGGTTCTTGTGGATCATGCAACAGATCTTAGTCCTACTATGTTAATTTTACTTGGTTAATAAAAGTTATTGGCTTCCTAAATGCCTGCATTTTGGGCTTTTTGCACAACTAATCGTTATATGCAGTATTCATGATGAATATGGCTCAGGCTRCACTGGATGTGCTAGAGCAGTGGTGTCCAAAGTCGATCCTCAAGGGCTGGTGTCCTGCATGTTTTAGGAGCTGCCCCGGTTCAACACAGCTGAACCTAAGGAGTGCTTAATTTTATGTCTTTAAGACATGCTTGTAGTAACTGATTAGATTCATCAGGTTTCATGGATAACTATAACTATCATCAGCATAACAATGGAAATGTATTAACTTTAACTAGTGGAAGCATATAGTATAAAGTAAAGAGGATTGCTCCAAGCACTGAACCTTGAGGAACTCCATGACTAACTCTGGTGTTAAAAGAAGATTCATTATTAGCATGAACAAACTGGAATCTGTCAATTAAACCATTTTAGAGCTGCTTCTGTAATCCTAMTATSAAGTTCAAGTCTACGTAATAAAATATTGTGATCAATTGTATCAAATGCAGCACTGAGATCTAACAGGACAAGAATGGACACAAGTCCACTGTCTGAGGCCATGAGAATATCATTAGTAACTTTAACCAGTGCTGTTTCTGTGCCATGATGAGCTCTAAACCCTGACTGAAACTCCTCATTTAGATTATTTCTATCCAGATGTTCACATAATCGATTCACAAATATTTTCTCAAGAATTTTTGAGATGAACGTGAGATTTAGGTTGTATTCAGACCTGATAATTTGCTCTGTTTTAAACGAACCAGTTTGTTTCCAGCGTTGGTCCGGACCTTTTGTGCAGGTGTGAATACACTCATGCGATCTCTGGTGCAGATCAAACAACCGGACCGAGACCTGCTTTTTGAGGTGGTCTCGGTCCGCTTCCAAACGAACTCTGGTGCGGTTCACTTTAGTTCTCTTCTGATGTGAATACAGACCGGACTCTAACCGAACCAACTGCATTAAACATGCACCTTTWTGGACTTCACAGGCCACCGTTGCTGAGCTAAATAAACTGAAATCATACCTGTTTCGTCGTCTCCTGTTAGCAGCTCTACTGCTGGCATGTTGTGGGTCAGAACACGCAGAGCACCTCTTCTCCTTTGGGTTGCAGGACACATTTACTGACGCCGCTCCAAAATYASAAWATMATCACGGAACCACCATTAAATTAGCTGCTTCTGACATTTTAAATGCTATTGCAGTTGTACTATCAGCAAAAATGTGCGCATCAGAACCGCAGCATGCAGGACTACCTTGTTTTCTTCTGGATCTGTGGCTCAGTCCCGCCCCCGTCCTTTTTTGTCCAATGGGAGCAATGATCGTCAGCCTGATGGCTTTGTTTACAAGTTATAGTTCATTTGCAAAAAAGCACAATGTGAATGCAAACCGCACCAAATGAAAAAAAAATAAAGTCCATTTTTGGTCCGAACCAAACAATTGGACCAAAGGACTTTCCTGGTCTGAATACACCCTAAGTAATGGTCTATAGTTGTCCAGAACTCCTGAATCCAGATCAGGTTTCATGCGTCTCCCTGCTCCAACACACCTGATTGAGTCATTGAATTACCTCTTCCAAGTTCTTCAGAAAGAAGCCTGATAATCACCCATTTATTCAGAYCAAGTGTGCTGKAGCAGAGAAACAAGTAAAACATTCAGGGCTTGGGAACCAGGATTGCCCACTCCTGTTCAGTGTGTCACTTTTTGGTAAACACATTCAATAAAAATTCCAAGCTTCAATTAAAGAGAGACAGGTGTGACTGAGGAGCAGCACATGGGCTCAAATCTAATGCTACATTTGGCTTTATATAGCTGCAGGAAGSTTCATTCCTTAAACATGACACCATTTAAAAAGACGGTGCTCTAACCGGTCATACTTCATGGAGCCTTTGCAAGCTGATGTGAGACAGTTTGACATAATAGTTCTCACCATGCTGCTAACTGAACCAATCGTGTGTCTGTGTGTGTGTTTGTGTGTGTTTGTGTGTGTGTGTGTGTGTGTGTGTGTGTGTGTGT
>NW_013952658.1:252208-254102 GCF_001266775.1 Austrofundulus limnaeus
GTGTGTGTGTGTGTGTGTGTGTGTGTGTGTGTGTGTGTGTGTGTGTGTGTGTGTGTGTGTGTGTGTGCATTTGAACTTGTTCTCTGCAGGCTTCCCCAGAGTGTGTGAGTCTTAAATAGACAAAGCAACCTTTATGATTCGCCACTAAGACTAAACACACACTTCCATTAACACTTCAGGTTATTTTTCTGTTTTTTAATATCTGTAGTAAAACCCTCAAACTTGTCAGAGGTATTTTTTACTGTTACCTGTAACATGGAGGTCTTTATGATGAATGAAACTGCCCTGTCTGACATTCAGCCGTGACTCCTGCTTTCTGCTGGCCTGCTGTCAGAGTGTGAAGTTTCATCCAACGAGGTGAGACATTTTCTTTTCACCGTGCAGCCATGGTATCTGGGAGGTTCATAACCAAGAAATTTCATGGTATATGGTCTCAAACTTAAATAAACTAGTTACACATGTCTGCGTTCTTCTTAGATACAGTCAAGATAACTCTGCATGACTTTGATTTTAAGGATAGTCCATGCATTTACAATGGAATTTTGCATAAAAGTTATAAACATTTGCTGTAGATAGTTCTTTGAACAACCTCAATTTAGAAAAAGTTTATTTTTGATTAGACTGACAAACATGCACAATTTGCTCACCTGCATCTGGCCATGCTTAGTTTGTTCATGAAACACATAAAAAGTGTTGAAATTGCCCTATATTGAAGTTTCACACGTCAAATATATGTTTCACAAATCACACACCTGGTTTTAAATGTTCTGCAAGCAGTGTAATCGAGTCTGGGTTAAGTTTCTACATCAGAAAATATTTAGTTTAAATGTGGAAATGTCTGAGTTTAATTGTGGATATGTCAGAGTTTTTTTCTCAAATTTATAACATTTCAACATAAGAGAATTTCCTATTTTTTCTTGAATATTTCTGAAATTAACAGTAGCCATACTGTAGTAGTTCTGTTAATTTTGTGAGTATAGATACTGTATTAGTGGAGCAAACATTAATTTCCTATATCAAAGTCAACACRGATGTTAGCCTACAATTTGCAGCATATTTCTGTGAAAAATACAGATGGTAGTTGTTTATTCAGTTATTTCTTGTCATTTATCTCCCTCCCCAAGTTGTCTWGTAAAAAAACAAATCTGGACTAATTATCAGAGAAATGCCCGCTCCCGTCCAAACATATATATATTTTTTCATTTTAACTGTGGGTAAAATTAATCTGACAGGTACACAGCTTTTTGGATTGGATTTCTAATTTAATTTTGAGTAATAACTCTGCAATAATACTCCAGATTAACAAAGTCCCCTCCAAACGTATTGAACAGCAGGTCAAATTCCCTTGTTTTTGTTGTTCACTGAAGACATTTGGGTTCAAGATGAAAAGATGAGCATGAGACAAGAGTTCAGAATGTTTTATGTTTCCATTTTTTCATCTGTAAAATGGCCCTAATATGCTGTTGTAAATAGCTAATGCTAAGCTAGCTGTAGCCTGCAGCTAACTGCTTTAACTTTCCACAGGATAAAAAAACTGTCCTGTGGAAAGTACTGAGCCCGCGAGGGGACATGAAGATTTTTTTCTTTTTGCGTTCCCACGCAAAAGTAKTGCGTTACCTCGCAATACGTTTTGCATTCCCTCGCAAAAGTCATTTATCACTGTTGTGCCTGCCGGTTTATTAACAAACTCACATGTTTACYATTAGCGAGTTAGCCTACTGCTTTAATTCAGCTTCAGAATGAATATTTCACACAACAACGCATGGAAGTATGTCATATGCCGATATTTTAATACAGTGCAGCCACGCAACATCAATGATATTTCAAAATAAAAGTCTGATTTAATTCAGTTCATATACAAATCAAACTTTTGCGTGGGAACGCAAAACAATAT
>NW_013952658.1:256427-258390 GCF_001266775.1 Austrofundulus limnaeus
CTTCAATCTCTGAACTCGTAAAGTTCTTTTTAATTTTCGCTGTCATTTTCATGAATGAATGGACACTTCCCTGTATCTGAGGTAAACATAGCCTTATATGTTGTTTTTGGGGTGGTAATCATGCTAATCTCTCGCGTGCACGAGCAGCTGGATATGAACAGGTGGAATTTATGCTCCTCATTTACACACTTTTCATGAAGATAGAAGAGTTTGTTGAATCTGACGTKGCATGTTCGTACGAACGCTTTGTACGAACAAAAGTAAGAGAAATTTAGGATAAGAATACGAACATGTTCTTGCATGAGGCCCATACTTTGCTGGGAGTTTCAACAAAATTGATCCACTGGTTAATGAGGTATTTAGCAACAAATATGAACACACACATGCACACACACAGGAACATTATCAACGTGATAAGGAAAAAACACATTTTAAAGAGCTATTGAGAAAATATATCTATAACTTTCTGACTAATTCTAGCAGAAATACACAAAAACAAATGTAATATTTTTCATTTTTGGCTTTTTTAAATGCAGTATTTGTGTTTTCAGTGACCCCAAAAAGGTGTAAAAAATGAATGGATGGTTATAATTATCATTTTTTTCTTCTTCTTGCTTTGTTTTTTCTTTTTACACCTCTGTACGTACATTCATAAAACTCATCTATTTCCCCACAATGTCATAAATGAAGCACCTGAAACTTGATGTATGCACACCACAAACTGTGCTTTGGTTTGGAAATGGTCAGGTTGCTTTTAGATCTGCCTGTTGTTGAACTTTTGTTTCCTGCTGAGACACTGAGGCCCTTTTACTTTGTGCACTCAGTTGATTTGTGGTCTTGAGTCATTTGGTCTCTCTGAGTCTGCTCCACAGATGGACAGTGAACAATGAGCTCTTCGGTTCACCTGTTAAATGACTCTCTGCTGCTCATTGAGTCTGATAAGGCCATTAAGTTGAGCTTACAGTAATTTTCCTTTTGATGAGATATTTTTAGACCGTTATTTTTCCTGGATGATGAATTCCTGTACGCCTGCCAAACATAATGTGTTTGAAGTGGATCTTGTTTCAGCAAGGCATCTTTGACATTCTTGAAGTGGAAGAATTCAGACAGCGCTGTTACAAATATTTGGTCTGGAATCCTGACAGACAATTGTTGGCACATCATAAAAAGGTACTGTGCATGAAGTTTTGTGATGAACAAAAATCTAAGTCTGTGCAATGAAAGGAAACTTGTTTTACAAGCAGATGAGAGGTCAGATGGGACTCATAAAGACAAGCTGAAGCCTTCTTTCCCATGTATGTGTGACAGAATAACAGCTGTGTGAAGGTTAAAATGTCCAACAAAGAAACTCAAGATGTGCATCTTTGTTCCTGTGCTTTTTGTCCATGACTTGACAAAACATATTTTCTGTTTAGTGTTGAAGGTTTTGATATCAGGGGGARCATGAGTTCAAGAAGGTTGTCTGCAGGATTGAGTTTTATGTTAAAAAAGGAGGATGCTATGGTTCATGTTCTGGATTGTGTGTCTCAGATCGGAGCTCAGATGTGATTTTATAAATTCAGAGGGAGGAGAAAGGTTGTAGAGTTCAAACCATGTTGCTGCTGCAGCTATTACCATTTACTATGACTCCAGCACAGATTTTTGGTCAACCGTAGCACAGAAACGGCTCCTAGCAGCATGAAATTTGATAGGAATATAGATGTAGCTGACCTAGATTGTGCTAGCAAACAGTTTTGCAATAAACACCATATTTGAAAAGCTGGAGTCTATTCAACATAAGAACTTCAGAGTTTTTGATTTGTTTTGTTGTTGTCTAGCTTTAATGAAGGTCTAGCATTTCATGACATCATTTGTTTTTATTTCCATTTTATTTACACGCAAAGCATTCTGGGTAAATGTTGACATCAACTAGGTCATCGGTGCGAGGCTGCTAGCGAGCTATATCCACCCTGAAGGTTAATCT
>NW_013952658.1:259612-261262 GCF_001266775.1 Austrofundulus limnaeus
GGAGGAGTCTTCGGTTTTGGACGTCCTTCGACGCAGCGCTGTGATGTATGCGGCCGACGGAGGACCCGGCCTGCCGTTTTGGACACAGCCAATGTGTAGCGCTGAGCTAATACATATATATGGTGATAGCATCGGGGCTAACGCTAAAGTTAACAGGCTAAGCTGAGGTTCTTCCTCTGTATAGCATTACTTTGGCCTCTTGTTCTAATTAAAAAAAACCTTAGTGTTATTTTGGTCAGGATATATCCACTTTCTATTTACAAAAATAGAATGTGAGGCAGAGCTTTCAGTTGTCAAGCTGATGCAGAACCAACTTCCAGTTTCTGTCCATGAGGCTGACACCTAGGGCCTGCTTAACCTCCTAGTAGGTCCTGGGGCTAAGAGGTCCTGTAGTCCCCCCAAGATGTGGTCACAGAAAATTAATCTCATATTACAAGTTTTAACACTGAGCACTAGGGTTGCAACAATACATGTATTGAACCGTTCATTACAGTGCTTTAGGTTCAACACTGACTATGTATGGAACAATACAGATTTTTAAATTTATTTTATCAGCTTGTCTTCTGAAGATGCTCTGTGTTGAAGGATCAGTGGATCTGTGTTTGACTACTCCACCTAGGCTGCAGTGTCGAGCACAGATCCTCTGAGAAACTTGCTGTATCAGCAACATTTAATTTAAAAACTGTACTTTTGAGGTAAAACAAATGTTCATAATTAATTTAAATAAATTACAAGTTAAGTAGTTTTTCTTTTTTGTACTGAAAAAATATCAAACCGTGACACTGAAATATCAAACTGAACTGAATCGTAAATTTTTTGTATTGTTGCACCCCTGCTGAGCAGCCTTCAGACCATTAAAGGATGAACATGACATATAGACACTTAGGGTTTTGGGTTAGAGTAGTGGTGGAGGGGAAACTGGCACCACGCCGGCCTCTGCCTCTTCTTCTTTCCTTTTTTTAATTGCTCTATAGAACAACACGCACCAACAGTACTGTAAGAAAATACGTGTTTAATATCGGCTGAAGTCAGATGAAAACAACACCAGTTTTAAATAAAATGATCTGYGATAAAAAATAATGTCATACAACACCAGAATTCTGGAGTGGGGGTTTATTTTGCCACTGGCTGGCAAGTCAAAACCACACACAATGAATTAAAAACAGGAAGTCCCCCTTATAAATACAGTCCAGAAATCTTCAATGCCTGAGTTCGCCCCCTGCTGGCCTACGGCTGAATCCCAGGCATTCAGACAAACAATCTTAATCTAATGGTTTAAAAACGGTTCACTTAAGTGTTGTTATTGATTCAGACATGTATCTACCTAATTTAATTAACACATAATATAGCAAACATTATAAAAGTATTATAAAATAAGGAAACCCTAATACTCTGGTGTTGTTTATAATCAGTACTGAGCTATAACTATAAATTTCTTCAGTACATCTGGGGGTGGGGGTGTGGGTGTCAGGGTCTTTATTCCCATCCCGTTCCCCGACTGCCATTTGGGGAGGGGGTCCTGAAGAAGGGCGGACCGCCGGGTGCGGTCCTGGGCTGTGGTCCTGGGCTGTGGGTGGGCTCGGGGCTTGGACAGTCGCCCGGGGCAGGGCTGGCTCTCCATCCTCCCTGGTGCTTCTTGGTCTCCTGAGG
>NW_013952658.1:262514-268524 GCF_001266775.1 Austrofundulus limnaeus
AAAAAAAACATAATGGTGTGGAGAGGATGGCTATAAGGGGAGAAGGGAGGCCATCCAAAAAAAAAGGATGAACATGAACTGTATTTACACAGCACCTCTCCAAGCAACCAGAAGACTCAAAGCGCTTCACTGCCCGTTCTGTGTCCTCATTTACCCATCCACACTCATACAGCATTGTGTGTGCTCAGTTAGCAGTAAACTATGTTTATACAGGTAGGATTTTATGCACAAGGTTTATAATTACACACATTTAGTTTTCATGTCTTTTACTGTCTGCTTATGGCAAAAAAGGGCACCAGATACAYATCCTGCTTAGGGCCCCCAAATGTCTAGGACCGGCCCTGACCCACTGTCACAACCCTATAAATCATCATCACCTGTTTGCACAAACATTAATAATATCAGGATTACTTTTAAATTATCACCCTTTTGAACATGACACCTCATCAAATCTTAATTCTTTCATTTTCTGATGAATCCTGTGGCTAGGGTTGGCTCAGGTTTACTGAGCTATCCCTTAGTTTTGCTTCTGCAGGCTTAGACTCCTGGAGGGTTAGGGTTACACTCTCTCTCTACTCTCCATGTTTGTATTTGTTGTTATTGCTGTCATGAATACGTGTTTGTATTTCACTTTCTTCCCATAGAAAATAGCCCTGGACTAGTCCTGTATGTGTTTGTCCGTGTCTCTCTCCTGTCCTCTCAAACACCAGTCAGTTGAGGCAAATGATGGCCATTCTGAGCCTGATTCTGCTGGTGGTTTCTTCCTGTTAAAAGGACGTYGTTCCTTTCCACTGTCACCAACAAGCTTCTCAGGATGGAAGATTGTGACAAAATGCAATGCGCTGTCTTTAAAAAATGACTGCCATTTTATAATGAATGTGAATGGTTTTGTACTGTGCCCTGAGCTGGTTTATGTTGTGAATTCAGTAGWTAAACTGAACTGAACTGTAGTACAAATGCTCTACGGAGCTCTAAAGAGGACTTGTTTCACTATTTTCTTCCATGTCTCGTCATTGTGTTTATGGAAATCATCTTTTGGGGTTTTTTGTCTCACATACACTGCTATCATCATAGTACATTATTTTCAACTTGAAGCAGCAGGAGCAGTGACAAATTGAAAACCATGACTTAAGCAGCCAAAAAGTGGGGAGGGTGCTTCAATGCTTATGCACTGGCACTTTATTCCTGATGTTTAGGTTTCATACTTGTATACATAAGGAATGAAATAGCTGTTTTGTTCTCAGTGTTTGTGGAAACACTGTGGGAGGCTTAGTTTTACTCACACAGGCCAAACTTTCTAGCATGATTTGGCTGTTCAGTAGGTGATTCAGAGCGTAAGCATCTGCTCGCTGAAGTTTAGCTATTRCATTAACTGAACCTAATTGTTGTTCCCAGAAAGTCATGATGCATAGCTAAAATTAGGAGTGACGCAGGCTGCTGTGTGTTTTCTGTTTACTAAAAGTACTCAGTGGCAAAAAAGATAGATGGCAGTTAAAGAAGAACCAAGAAATCTGTAAAAAGATTACATTYGTTGAAGCACATCCAGCTGTGATCTGATACTTTATTCAACAGCTTGCTGTGGACTGAATGTTTGACCAGTTTGGTTTCTCAAAAATGGACTAGTTACGGTCATTAATTAAAAATTAATTTGAAGAAGGCAAAAAAGAAGAAAAAGTACATAAAGATAGGCATCTTCTTTAAATATGTAACATGCAATCACGTGATTTGAGTAAAGGCTTTATGCTGCTGTTTAAATGTGTGGGCTCGTTTTTTATTTGGCTTATCTTTTTAATTTTGGGCTCTTCTCGATGTTGCTTTTGTTGGTTTTCAWGCTGAATTTATTTGACAGCTGGGAGGAAATATTGTCCTCACAATGTAACATCATGAGAGRATGTAGCTTGTGTTTTTGTTAGTGTTAGTTTGTCTCCAGGGAGAAAAAACAAGTTTCCAGGACAGCAAAGCACCCATTTACTGTGGAGTCAACTGACCCTTCCAGGACCTTTTCAAACAGAGAGCTGTTKTGTGTCAGTGGGGTTTGAATTAATACGCATGTTTTATTGTTTGTACTGAGAGTATGCTGCAGTTTTAATATGTGGATACTTGTGACTAAACTTAATGTTTCCACCATGTTTTTAGTGTTTTATTTAGATATTTATCCCAAGTTTTCAGTTCTGATAGTTTGATTTTAGAAAGATTATGAACTATAAGTATTTTTGTAATTTGCATGTAGCTCTTTCAACAACCTCAGTTTGGAAAAACTGGTTAATTCTGAGATGACTGGTGAGCTAAAGGCTGGTTTAAGTGAGGTTGAGTTAAAAGGGAATTGCTTTTGTCTTTAAACAACAACATCTGTCTGTTTTGCAATAATTCAAATGACAAAGCAGTGAGTCAATCTTAGTGGTGGAYAAAGCACTCAGCTTCTTTACACCAAAGTACTGACCCTACTGGTCAAATGTTACTCCAATAAAAGAAGATGTATTTGAAGTGTGGCTGCCATTCTGCACCTACAACCCCTCCAGACCCCCACAATCACACACTCTAAAAATGAAATGTTGGATTTACTTAACCATGTTATGTGACCTGGTTCCACTTAACTGAGTTGAGTAAATTCAGAGCAACATACTCATGTTCTTTGGCTAAAAAACTGGCATGTTGCTTTGAATTTACTCAACTCAGTTAAGTGGAACTAGGTCACATAACATGGTTAAGTAAATCCAACATTTCATTTTTTACAGTGCACATATTTATACATGGGGAAGTTGGGTTAAATGTCACGCCCAGAGAAACGACGACAGTATGTGTTTTGGGCAGGGATTTGAACCGGCGATGCTCTGGTTGCAGGTTGACCGACCAGGAGAGGTTTGCTGAGAAGTTGGCCCCAAGAATTTGATGTGGGGGACCCTCACCATGCTGTCACCATTGATGTAGAGAGGTGTAGGGACAGCCATGCTTGTCTTGTAGTCTATGACCATCTCCTTGGTTTTTAGGGTGTTGAGTGACAGKTTGGTTCTCACCACACTGCCAACGACTCATCTCCACCAACTATAGGTCCCACCAGTCATCYGTRTTTTTGATGATGGTGTTGGTGGAGTGAGAGGTGGTGCAGTGATGGGTGTAGATGGTGAACTGAAGTGGGCTCAGCACACGGCCCTGGGGGGAGCCAGTGCTGAGCATCGGGGTGGAGGAGCTGTGTGCACAAATCCTTACAGACTGAGGACGATTTGTAAGGAAGTTCTTAATCCAGGCAGAAGTGTTGGAAGTCTAGGACAGCCTGTTTGTCCACCAGGATGTCAAGTTGCATGGTAGTAAAGGCCAAGCTAAAGTCAACAAAGAGCATCCCGACGAAGGACTCAAGGAGTTCTAGGTGGGTCAGAGCAGTGTGGAGGGCAGTGGAGATGGCATCAGCAGTGGATCTGTTAGCTCTGTACGCAGTAAAAACTGCAGTGTTAAACTTTTCAGAGTTAATTTCAGTTCTCCAAGCGTTATTTTAACACTTTCTGAGTAAATTGACATCCAGTGTTSTGTTAATTCACAGAACTGATTTCATCAGCGTTGTCTCAACTCAGGACAGTGTTAAATAAGCTCCGCCCACTGTTAAGTTTTATRTAACACTTAACAGTGTTTTTTACAACACAATGCAGTGTTGAAAGAAGTGAAAAGCCCCGCCTTCTTCCTCATGGACCAGAATTTTCTCAGCTAGGAATAATTGTGTAGAAATTATGTGTTTGTATGTCTAAGACTGTAAAAAATGTTCATAAATGTAAAAATGAGTTTTTCTGGTTAGTTTTCTTGTTCAGGTTAATTAGTTGTTCAAGTTTAAGTTTTGTGGTTTTGACCATAAATTGACACCATGAGTGAGAGGTACTTCCTGGTGTGTGAAGGGTCACTCTGTTGTGCTGCTTTGCCAACTAATGACCAGTGTTAATACAAYACTTAAAGTGTTGATTTTAACTCTAGGATAGCATGAACAACTCAGTGTACTCTGACTTACACTGTGTAAAAAGGAAAAGAAAAAAATAATAATGGTATTACACAATAAAATGTAACTTTTAAAGTAAATTTAGTGTAAAATCAAATCAATAAAAATAATATTGCTCTGTAGAGTGCAAACGAACTATAGTGTTACATAGTTTTACTCATTTCATTGTTGATTTTGACACTAAAATGAGTAAAATTAACTCTGAGAAGTTTACATTGGCTGTAGAGCACATTTTACACTAATTTTGAGTGGGACCAAATATTATATGAAACAGTTATAGGTGTTAAAATGACACTGTTTTTTTTACTGAACATACATAATGAGAAGTTTTTGAGATCTAAGAGTTTTTAGTTTGTGTTGAGGTCAAAGGAAGACAAAACGTAGAAAGACTGGCTATAGATCAGGAATCTGACAATGCACAGGCAACAAAAACAATTCTGCAACATTTTAGGTTTAAAGTTATCTAAAGATTTTCGACTTTTAGAATGAAAACAGTATGTAACCATCTGCAAAATTCCTTGAGCCGGCTGCTTCTGCAGGCTCAGTTATGTGATGATGGATCAGACGACAAGCAAGCAGATGCTCCCTTTGAATGAGGTCAAAAGTTGTTTTATGGGGATGGAAGAATCTTACAAATAAAATAACAATCAGAGCAGCAGTCCAGCAGTCAGCTCTGAAATGGCCCTCCTAACAGAGATATGGCTATCTACTGTGAAGTCTATCAAGAGTATCATCTTATTTAAATTTTACTGTACACTCAAACATGACAGCATTATTTTGTAGGTTTTTTTTTTACTTGTAGCCACTGGGAGATTAGTCAGGTTAAAGATAAAACTGTGCAGAAAAATCTGGAGCAATCCTCAGAAAAATTCCCAAAGTTCTCAATATCTCAACAAGAGAGCTGTCTAACTATACAACTTTGTTAAAATTGAACATATCAGCTAAGAAGAATGATATAAATTTCTAAAAGAATATTTTGCAAAAATGACATAATGGAGCATTGTGTCCAGATGATGGGAGCAAAAAGAATTCAGTCCATATGAAGATGAATTTGAAAAAGTTTACCCTAGTTTGATGATTCTGTTGTGCATCTGTGCATTGCATGTCAACAAATACATTATGTAGCTTYTAGCTTATTTTGGGGAAATAGTTTTTGAAAGCTGCTGCCATCTGCTTATCACATGTTTTGAGAATGAGTGTACGGACACAAAGCAGGGGGCAGGCTTTTTGTTTGTTAATGTGAACATGTGGGCACGGAAAAACTTGCCAAATGTTCATGTCATTTAACATACTTTTTTTCTCGTTGCTGTTAGAACAAAGTGGAGAAAAATGTCTCACCAACAAACAGATTATGACTAAGTGAGCTATRAGATGACATAGTGGGCCACTGGGACTGGCATTGTTAGATGTGTGCTCTTCTCATCATAGATCATTATGTCATCAAGCAGAGTCTCACAGACACAGATGATGAGATCTGACCCTTTAAGTTATGAGCGCCACAAATAATTCCACCTGCCACATCCCTTTGGAGTGCTGTTGGTGACCAAAAATATCACACAGTACAGCCTAAGTGGTGAGAAGCAACCTTSCAGAGAGTAAAGAACACCGTCTAGTGCTGCTGTGCATCACTCATCCATGACAAATAGACTTTTTTTGTYTGCAGTGCTGTATGACATTTAATAATTACAAGTGATGAAAATGGCTATGGTCTTCGTGTGTGTGTATGTAATTGTTTATGTTATCTATTTAAGACTGTTTACACACCTACCTTGTCAAGACCAGTGGTCCTAATGGGGACCAATAACCGGTCCTAATATGGTGGAACTCCATTTTTGGGTTGGGGGTTAGGTTTAGGTATGAATTAAGTTTAGATTAGTTTTAGGGTCAGGTTGGTACCTGTGAGGTTAGGGTTAGGGTTGCTGGTCAGGGTTAGGCTGTAGAAATTACTGGAAATGAATGGAAGTCAACGAATTGTCCTAATAGAGATAGAAATACAAACGTGTGTGTGTGTGTGTGTGTGTGTGTGTGTGT
>NW_013952658.1:269812-274381 GCF_001266775.1 Austrofundulus limnaeus
CAGACCTAGTGTGTGTATATGTGTGTATGTGTGTGTGCATTTATGTGAGAGCAATCTAGCCAAAAGTGATGTGTACAGGCTTCTCACAGTAGCCACAGCCATTTGTCCTGTTCTTGCCAGGTGCTGCCATCACAAAGTGGCCTATTTGGAGTCTGACAAATGTGGGCTATTTTTGTACAGRCTTCTGGTTCYGCCATATGGGATTTGTTAAGTATATTTGAAGTTTTCTTTTCTTCTTGTCACACAGTTGTACATTCTGTAGCACTGTCATTTATTATTAACAAGAGACTCGGCTTCCTGCTGTCACAGATCAGAGCCTCAGAGCTTCCCATGGTGACGGTACAAGCAGGGTTGAGCCAAGGCTCACTGTGGTGCTTTTGATGGTCTGTCGACCGTGGCCAAGACTTGTATGGCAGCAGAAAAGTTTCGGTTTGTTTGATTTTTGTTTTGGAGACAGACTCCACAAATGCAAGGACAGAAAGGTGGTTCGAATGTTTGCAGCCCACAGAATTCAGCCCGCTGAAGGGAGTTTACCTGCTTTCAGCTTTGACGGGTTGAGAGTTGCAGTGAGGTTTGACTTGAATGAAAGACTTTATTCTTGTTGTGATGTAGAGGGAAACATGAAGGCCATTTCAGCCAACCGCTGGATTTGTATGAATGAATTCAAAATGAGCTGCTGWTAAACAGTTTTTGTCTTTTTAATGAGTCTTAATTTTTTTTCTGCTCTTCTGTCTGGTGTGGAATTTGGCAGCTAAGGGCTGCTCCCTCCCTCTCAGCCCTCTGCTCAGCCTGGGAACCATGTGTCTGTAAGACTGTGTGTGTCATATTGTCAGAAGGAGAAGCTCTGTGTTCATCYTGACATCAGGGGAGTTTTCTTGGCTTCATTTTATTGGGAAAAATAAGAGGCACAGCTCAGGTAAGTTAGTTTGAGCAGCCATATCAGTTCCTGTCAGAGTTGTGTAAAGGTCAGATTGAGGTCTTTTTGATCAGATCTGATCTGATCTGATCTGACATGCTATTATAACAGGACTTAAAGTCATTGTGGCAAAGGGTAGCAGTGGGCATCTTATTTAACTTACTTGACATATTTTTCCTTTTTGAAGATTTTAAACTTGAAAAGACTATTTTATGTACAGAGCACAACAAAATTACAGTTTGGAACAATTTACAGCCACTAGACAACAGATGCTGTGCTTCTTTATTTGGTCTGAATCATCTTCAGTAAAGGTGTTTGTATGTGTGCATGTACCTAATGTACATTTGAACTGAACTCTGTTTAAAAAGCTGTTAATGGTTAATTGAAATTAAATGAACTTAGTGTAATTACTTGCCCTGCTCATGTGGGCAATCCCTCATAAAACAAACAAAAAACAAAACAGTGTACCTAAGAACACTTGTTTTCATAGTAATGAGAATAAATTAAACTTGTGTATAACTTTCARTCTGAACAATGACCTTGAACTTTGATAAATGTAGGTCACAGCCAAGCCCAACTCAGCTTGCTCACACTCACAAGATTCATCACTAAATATGTAAGATACCACTCACCATCAATCCATGCCAATTGGTTACAACACAASTCTGAGCATAACCATTTGAGCTCTGCAATTAATGGTGGTCTCTTCATGGAACTGTGAATGTGTACTCTGGCTGATGACCGTTGTTAAATCATAGTGCATGCTGGCACTGGCTGTCTAATATCTACAACCTGTAAGAAGTTGCGGATGCCATGGGGTTCTGCAATGCTCGGCTGCCCATACAACAATCCTCCCTTGTTCTGGCCTTTCTTGGGCAACCAGAACCTTTCTGATGTGCRTGAGTGACCTCACATGTCCTTTGGTTCCAACATCAAGCTACCATGACATCCGCACACYCCACATGATAGATAACTGTCTATTACAAGGGCACAGATGAAATTTTGAACTGGGGGAACCAAGCTTTCAGTAAATGATTTTAAACCAAATTATTTTTGTGAAATTTGGGCTTTTACGTACAGAGCTCATGCAGTTACTTTTGTAATATCCTATGGGTAAAAAGTTTGCTCTAACATGCCATTGTAGAATAATTTGAAATCAAGGATAACAACAATGAACAYTGTGAAAGAAGCACCTTTGTTATTTGTCTGGACAACGTAAGGTTATAAAATAACCCTGGTTCTCTGACCAGCAAAAATGAGTGTTTCACTATGGGAAATGTGTTATGATTGGCTTTTTGGTGTTCTTGTTTGATGATTGGCTGCCTCATTGTTTCCTGCACCTCTGCACACCTGAGGAAGATWCTCCTAAAGAGCCAYTGGGGCTTTAAAAGGCATCCTGACTGTCAGATCTTCGCTGATACATCTTACTATTCTGGTAGTGTTCAAGCCACACTCAGTTTCTAAGTTTTAGATATTGTACTTACTTTCATGTCCTGTTTTYKAAGGTGGATTTACTTCGYTGACTGTTGAACAATTGTGTAAACCACATCAAAATGCTTCCTATGCGACCTTGTTAGACGCTTAAAGCTAGGTTTATARAGTAGTTGACGAATAATCGTGCAGGGGCATGGATGGCGCGAATGCATCACTAYTGGCGTGTGCCCACGCACCTGGCGATGTCCTGGCGCAAGGTTGTGCACCTCGAAATTTTTGTAACTCTACAAATGCTGCACACGTCACGCACCATAGTTTGTCGAGCTTTTTCTCTCCTATTTACAACATTTTCACAAGTTATAAAAGTGTACTGCCACGTCCTTTTGGAAAATACTACAACAAAATAGCTCCATGGCTATTTCTGCATAATCCTTACCTCAGCTGGGCCACCGGTGAGGTTTTAGGGTGGGGTCAAGACTCTCTTACCAAATATTTAGTGCAAACCTCTTTTCTGCCTGCTTCTGAAGACATCCAAGAAACTTACCCTGATCTGAGTAAAATCCCCCCTGAATATCATGTGTTGAGGTGTTCAGTAAACCTAGAGGTATTGCTCTCCCTCCTCACATACCCCATGACTGTGCCATAGACCCCTTTCCGGGCACCACACCCCATCATGGGTGCTTATACTCCCTTTCAGGGCCTGAGAGTGAGGCCATGCAGAAATATATTAATGATGCCTTAAAGGCTGGTCTTATTTGCCCCTCTTCATCAACTGCAGGAACTGTTTTTTTTTATTTTTTATTTTATTTTATTTTTTGTGGGGAAGAAGGATGGTTCCTTGCATCCTTGTATTGATTATAGGGCTCGTAATGACATCACTATCAAGAACAGTTATCCCCTTCCCCTCATGAATACAGCTTTTGAGCTGCTTCAGAGGGCTACAGGGTTTATCAAGCTGGACTTGCGAAACGCCTAACACGCCGTGACACTTCAGATTAGAGAAGGAGACAAATGGAAGACCGCCTTCAACACCCACATTTAGTGATGCCCTTCAGACTCACTGATGCACCCACAGTTTTTCTGGTTCTTGTGAATGATGACCTTAGAGATACGGTGGGACAGTATGTGTTTGTCTACCTGGATGACATTCTTATTTTCTCCATTAATTTAATAATGTACAGTAAACATGTCAGATCTGTTCTACTCAGGCTTCTTCAGAAAAAAAACTCTTTGTTAAGACAGAGAAGTCAAAGTCTCACAAAACAACAACCTCCTTCCTCTGCTTCATCATAGCACCTAACCGTTTCTATGGACCCTGCCAAGGTCTCTGCTATAGAGGATTGGCCAAAACCTGACACTTGTAAGCAACTGCAGAGGTTTTTAGGATTTGCTCACTTTTATTGTCGCTTCATTCAAAGCTGTTGTAACTCCTCTCCACACCCTCACATCCACCAAGGAGATGTTTATTTTGTTCAAGGAGGCTGACAAAGCATTTACACCACTTAAGAAACTGTTCACATCTGCTCATCTCTCATTGATTGTGGAATTGGATGCCTCTAACTCAGATGCATCTGCACCATAATTCAGGACGTCTGCTATGTGAGTCGCTTTCAGAGACTGCAGGTTCAAACTGCTCCAAACTATCAGTTTGTGTGCTAACATGTAAAAGCAGGGGGTCCTTAGTCCATCAGCTCTGGATAATTTATGTGAGTTGTGGGCATGTGAGGTCCTCATTTCCTATTTATGGATTTCCTGTCATGAATGGCACCCCAGCCTACCAGATAGGCGTCTGCGGTGACCACTGTTCAAGCAGAAATGGTGCCCATAGGGGTGCCCTGAATCAAGAAACCTGAGCTCTTCCACTGACGAAGCATGCTAGAGACTAGAGAGTATGCTGTAGAGCAGAGGAGCCCAAAGTGGGGCCCGCGGGCCAAATTTGGCCCGCCAAGCCATTTGATTAGGCCCACCAACAGTTGCCAAAGTTACAAGGTTGTAAGCTATTATCCTATGTATATACACAGTATTTCCATTGGTCAAATGACTACATAAAAGGGCTGTATCCATATATAAAAGGGCTGTATACAGCCCTTTTATATAAAAGGTAGTGAAGGTAGTTTTCATTCATTGTGCTGACTTTATCTTTGATTTTTTTAGGATTAAACGTGAAACATGAAATGACAAGAAATATTTTGTTCAGATTTAACCACACATGTAGATTT
>NW_013952658.1:274591-277380 GCF_001266775.1 Austrofundulus limnaeus
GGACTTTACTTTAAAAAGTATTTGTATTTCATGTATTATATTACTGTATTTGGCCCACTGCCCTGGATAGATTTTCATTTTGGCCCCCTCGGGGAAAACGTTTGGGCACCCCTGCTGTAGAGTCTTTTACTCTGTGGTGGCCAATGTGATATGGGTCCAGGTTCAGGGATGACACCCATGACTGGATTACTCTCATATAAAGTTGACCAAGTGGTATTGCCACCACTGATGAAGCCATCAGACCTAACAGTTTCTAGCATTGTTTCAGGGTAACTGAGTTGTATGCTCTAATGCATCAATTTGACTTATTTTTGGATGCTGTGGCAACTTCTTGATAACCATATTGTGTCAGTTGTGATGCCTCTAGTGCCCTTTTTAGGTGTGCCAGGTTATTGCATACTAAATCATTTACGTACCTATTTCTTCTGGGGAGTAACCTTTTTTTGTTGGTGAGTCTAAATCAGAGATTTCCAAAGTGGTAGGAGTCATCTTCTGCTAGTTGTGATATTTTTCTACAACACTTAAAGGGTTCCTTATGGTTATATCACTGTTATTGCTCAACATAAAATGTTCTTTGTTTAAAACTTGCCAAAACGCTTCTGGACTATTGATTTATTCTATGTTTTAAAGCTGAATGTATTGCTGGTCTCAGCCAGCATTTATGGAAAAGCAGAAACCTAATATGCTTCCATTACATTGTGTACATAAATCAGAAGATAATAAAGCAAACATCATTTGCTGTAACTGAGCAGTTTCAGTTGACATCCATTGTAAATTTGTAATCAGAGATGAAGACAAACTTGGTGCTGCTCTTGTTGTGTTTGAATGCCGGCCCTTTTTACATCTTGTCGAGGTCATTATTATGACTGAAACCTCCTCCTTCCGTTGCCCCTTTCCACTCCTCTGGCCTCCAATCGTTGGGGTTTGTGGTGAAACGGAGCTTGAGCTCCATGAAATTTTCCATCCACAGCAGCAAAAAACAACAGGGTCAGAAGAGGAGAGCGTGGCCCTCAGCACGCACCATCAAGGCCAAGCAATGGGCTTTTGGTCTGGCTTGTCCCTGAGGAATGCTCTCTTCTTCTGGCTTAGGTTAGCACAGAACCACAGTTATATCTGAGGCTTCATCTGGCCTCAGTTGTCTTAACTGAACTAAGTACTGTATAACCACTTTCCAACATGCTATTATTGTTTAGAGAGCTGATGAAAGACTGTTTTATGTTAAAGGTGGGATGTGTAACCTCATTATTTGCAGGGATGAATGAAAAGGTGATGCATTACTCATTATATGTATTCACTTTAATTTGAATGTATAAGGATGTGGGTGGTAAAGCTACACTGTGCCAAGAAATTTTTATTTTCAGACATTTTTCTTAGAGAACTGCCTAGTTGCTTTTCTGAATCACCCACTTTCCCTGCAAATGAGGCTTTTGATAGTTGATTTCTTCCTGTACCTTCTGCACTGACTCAACCCAGTCTGGAGAAACACAGCTTGTTGTTCAGGCCTATCATCACGTTCAGCACATTCCACAGACACAGAGGGGATTAAATAAACATTACCGTATGTCTCTAAATTAGTTTACTCAGTAATCATACATAATAGTAGCTCATTAGGATTGATTAATTCATTTTTTTATTGTGCTTGTTGGGAAAAGTCTGTGCTTCCAGTCTGGTTTACGTTCAGTTAACCCTTAGAGTAAGTAAGTTAGTAAGTAAACTTTATTTATTTGGCATCTTTCACAGACACACACATCACAAAGTGCTTAACAGAAAGCAAATGACTAAGTTTTGTTTTCTGTTCTTTAAATTGTTCTTAACTGAAAGCGTAGCTGAATATAAATGTTTTTAAATGTTTCTTAAGAGTCAGCGGAATCTGAGCAGCAAAAGGACAGAGAGGTTCCAGAGACTCACCTCCTGAAAATCTCAGTTTCCACAAGTTTTGTAATGGGTTCAAGATACTACCAACAACATTTGATTTGAAGACCTCAAAGTCCTGGATGGACAGAGGCTTCAGAAGGCCCAATATCTAAACTGAACAAAAATATAAAYGCATCACTTTTGTKTCTGCTCCCATTTTTCATGAGCTGAACTCAAAGATCTAAGACTTTTTCTATGAACACAATASATCTTCTTCCTTCAAWTATTGTTAAGTGTATATCTGTGTTAGAGGACTTCTCCTTTGCAGAGATAATCCAWCCCACCTCACAGGTGTGGCATATCAAGAGGCTGATTAGACAGCATGATTATTGCACAGGTGTGCCTAAGGCTGGCCACAATAAACCTTACCTCAGCTTAGAAGGCAGCAGGTGTTGGTCAAATCTGTTCATATTTAGCCATACTCTCTGGCTTCTCAGGAGTGGACAAAAGTCTGGCTGACTGCTGCCAACTAGCAGGCGGAAGCTAAATTACAACACAAAAATTAACCATTGGCRTGTAAGTTTATATTTTAAACCTTAAAAGAGACCTATTATGGTTCCTTGAACAAGTTAGGAAACATTCTGTGGACTATACAAAACACGTTGATTAGATTTAATACACAAGATCATTTTCAGACTAGAAGCACTCGGAGAGTGCAAATCTCCGCCAGGACCAATTTCCTCCATCCTGTAAGAGTTAATGCGCAAAAGCAGAGATGGAAACACATTTGCCGAATAAGTTCTGACGTAGCGAATATTTAAGCAGGCTGTATGCACGGGATTTCTTTTTGGTAGAGTCCAATGAGAAAAAAAAATCAGACTCGTCACCCGACGTTATTCATCGTCAAACTGGTGTTGGATTAAGCTCCTAAGTTT
>NW_013952658.1:277693-278520 GCF_001266775.1 Austrofundulus limnaeus
AATGTTCTGTAAATGCGCATATTATGACAAAATTATTCATCGTTAAATGTGGTTTTAACATTACTTTTATAAAGTTTGAAGTCTGTGCTGTCCAAACCAGTTCACTGTTTTTTTACTGAAGCCCTGTGAAAGCATCACAGCTTTGCCGGTCTCAGAGTGTTAAAAGAAAAAAATTAATATATCCGCATCGTGATCCAGAACATCACCAAAATTTAAAGGTGTGTTCCTTGGCCCAGTATCCACATGTGGTGAAAATGTCATGTCAATCCGTCCACAAGTTTTTGAGTAATGTCCACAGACAGAATGACAAACAGACATAAGCGACCGAAAACATTACCTCGCTCTTGGTGGAGGTAATAACAAGATTTTACCTGGTCAGTTTCTGCCTGTTCTGAGCTCCTTTCAGAACGACCTGTTTATACAAATAAGCTGCTGTTGGCAACACCCTCCCAACCTTTTGTTTACGGTAGACCTGCCCCTCCCAACACAGTGTTTAAGCCAGGGGTGCCCAACCTTTTTTGAACCAAGAGCTACTTTTAAAGTCGGCAGTTTGCCGAGATCTACTCGTCCAGTCTAAGTATCAAAAAACATAATCTTTCGTCTCCCTACTCCTCACTTCTTTAAAGTAAATAAAACAGAACGTAATGTGTTGCCAGTTTTAAAGTATTGTCAAACAAAACCATCTACTTAACCATATATTTACCTACAAAGAAAAAAGATAAAATCCTTAACTCCTGACAGAGAAACAGAAAAGCGATGCTCGAACAAAAAGGATCATTTTTTTAATCTCCTTCAATTAGTACTCACTGTAACGTGCGAGCTGTGAG
>NW_013952658.1:279852-283287 GCF_001266775.1 Austrofundulus limnaeus
ATATTATACAAGATGTTTTCCTGACCTCTACTCTGACCTATTGTTCTCAAAGTTACTGCTAAGCCTCAACAATAGCAGCCACTGTCATTTTTAAAATCACGGAAAAGCACGTCTGCAGCATCAAACGCTTCTTTCATAACTTCGTCATCGCTGAAAGCTGTTTTCCACAGTGTTTTTTTGTGTTTACCTTAGCTTAGGAGGGGGGATCCATCTCATAGCGTTTGTGCATTATTTTGAAAGAAATGCAGTTCCATGTTATTCTTTTTGGACAAGCCAAGGCAGTGCTCGAATTACATGAGTCCTCTTCCCACTCCAGGTGAAAATAAGTTTTTATTTGCTTGTTAGCTGTCTTTCGTTCATTTTTTTCCCGCCTCGCTGCTTTGTTGTGAACACGTGACCCTAAAGTCTCATGAGACCGTGTTCGGAGTGCTGTTTCACTGCACCCAAAACTCGCGAGACTACGTCTGTGAGCGGAGCTGACGAGCCAGCTCGTCAGCTGTGCTGGGGAGGGCGGAGGGAACGTGTTCAAGGCTGGAATGTAAACTCCTCCCACCTCCACCGCTTCTGCCGGAGAGCTCAGCGAGCGGACATGAGTCCCGGGCCGGAGCTCAACTGTTGCTCTCAGCTGACGAGCCGGCTCTCAGCTGTTAGAGGAAGGTTGCGCTCCRTGAGCTACCGGGAACCAGCCGACGAGCACCCCTGGTTTAAGCACTTCAGATACATGAAAATGYCTACTAGTACCAGCAGATACAACAGTAGTGGACTATGAGAGGCCCTTTAGGCCATAATTCAAACTTGCTCTCACATGTACTAATATTATGTGTGGTAGAATTTGATAGTAAATGCGAAAGGGTTTGATAGTACATGTGAGAGCAAGTTTGAATTATGGCCTAAAGGGTCTCTCATAGAATACGGGCTGTGCGCAGTGTGGCCCCCCCATGCGAGGGCTTGGTAGGGACAGACTAGAGCATCCGACCAAAGTCAGATGCCTTGATTCCAGGGAGGCCAATGCGTGTCCGTTGCTGCTTCCCGAAGCCGTAGTGGAGGGGGAGATGAATGGAGGGGCAGTCAAGATCCATGCCGCTGCAGCCTGGAGGCTCCCGTGTGATGAGACAAGCACTGTGGCACAGGAGCGTCCCAGGCGCACCCTCCTCCATTTACATAGCGCCAAAAGACAGCAGAAAGTATTTATTTGGCACTTGGACTTTTTCTAGAAGCGGTAAAGACCCAAATTGTATAGATGGGATAAATGGCTCTGTGAAGGGATCCGGATCTTGGGGAGCCGTTTGTTTCAWAGAGCCGTTCAAAATGGCCGTTCGATTTTGAACGTATTACGTCATCACGTAGGAAAATATGTCATCACGTAGCCGTACGTAATGACGTCATCCCGTCACATGGGTTGTCAAGCAGAAAACCTCCTTCCCCTTTCACCGCAAGCTTCTGTACTCCACAACTCCGCCTGTTTTCCATGAAAAAGCAAAGCGGGAGCAATTTAAGTATGGAAAAAAAAGATTATATGAGGAATAAAAGAAATAAAACTACAAATGGCTCGTTACGGCCCGCGATTCGGCTCATATCGTTCGTTGCAAAGAGTCGTTCAAAAGATTTAGATCGTTCGCGATCGTAACATCTCTACCAAATTGAAGCATAAAAACGTACAAAGTGAATTTTGCACAATAGGTCCACTTTAAATAAAAACTGATACAGTATCGAGAAATAAAATATTGCAGTTTTTCAGTGTTTGAATATTTTCTTACACCCCTCTTAGAGAGGACATTGAAGGTAGTTAGAATCAGGACAGAGGACGCAGAGTGAAAAGGAGGAGGATGACTTGCTGTGTTTAACACCTGAAGTGTAACAGCCAAAAGAAAAAAACGATGATGAATTTCTCTGTCTGACCTGGTCTGACTCATCCTCCTTCACCTCCGTTCCTCTACCTGATGTTTATGCAATCATTCACTCTCTCTGTCCCAAATTCTGCTCCCACACTCACTYTGTCAGGTGTAAAGTACGAAATGCTGCCTGGATATTTGAGCTGATCTGCAGCAGGAAATTCATCGACACATCCGTGTGCTTGGTCACGTTGTGGCCATGCTGTGTGAAATAAATGATTTCTTGCAGTTGGTAGGAATGTTGTCAGGTCAGAGCTCTGGGTGCACAGAACAGCTGTTCTTCTGGCATTTTGGGAATTCCTGTAACTCACCGTAGAGGTCAACAGGACTTGGCATCACTTTAAACGAGTGTTGATGCCACATGTGTAGCAAATCTGTGGAGTGTGGAAGTTTTTGTATCAATTTTAAATGCTTTAAAAAATGATAAATGATTGTTGACAGATGTCCTAAAAGCCATGTGCATGCCAGAAGATGGTTAATTGGACTGTTCTTTGGTTTATACTTGCACTTGATATGGTCGACTTTAATCATAGCCCAGTGAAGAAAGATGAGACAGATGAAGTTGCTGTAGTTGTAGACTCTTTCATCCTCGTTGGGTCACAGATCATGGAACAAAGTATGTGCTGGAGTTCCTCAGGGAGGTAGTACAGGATCCAGACACCTGCCCAGACTCACACAACACTTTGATTGGCAACAAAGGAGTGGGTGTTTCTGTTTCCCGTAACACGGTATGTTGTCAATGCCTTAGGGAGGCTGATACTTGGCAGATGCAGTAAGTCAGACATACCAGGAGGTGTACGTCTGTAAATCAGTAGTTTTTATTGAAAGTTGATTGGCAGACCTCCATCACATTTAGAATAGAAGTATTTTTACACGTTTGTCAAGAAAAGTGTCAATATYCAGGTAAGAAACAATTAAAAGGAGATTTTTTTCCATAGACTATAAGTAAGTAAGTAAACTTTATTTCAATAGCACCTTYCATCACAAAGAGATTCACAGAGACCAAAATAACTAAAACAATAAAAACAGAAAACAAATATGATCAAGAACAATTTACAAAACAGAAAAGAATACTTAACTAAAAGCCTGTCTGAATAGAAATGTTTTAAGATGTTTCTTAAATCAGTCAGTGAAGTCTGCAGTGAAGGAAGAGTGGGAAGATTGTTACAGAGCTTTGGGGTCACTGCTTGAAATGCTCGGTCTGTACGGGTTTTGTAATGGGTTCAAGGTAGGTAGGCAGGCAGGCAGGCAGGTAGAGTCTTATTTATAAAGCGCCTTTCACAGAAATATATTCACAAGGTGCTGTACAATCATCAACAGTATAGAAATGGTGGAAAGAATAAAATGAAACAGAAAAACATMCTTACACCTGTTAACCTTCGGGCATAAAATACCATAAAACGCCTTAAAAAGTAGACACAAATTAAAWGAAGTACTGCTTTTGAACCCTTTAAAGTAAATTCATAAGCTTAGTCTCATTTTAAAGCAAATAATCTGAATTTTTAACTTCAGCAGTCATATTCTTTGTAACTGTAACTATATT
>NW_013952658.1:284352-289721 GCF_001266775.1 Austrofundulus limnaeus
GTCGCTTTAGAATCGCCTTTCCTTGTGACACGCCCACTCGTCCGCACTAGTCCGCAGAGACCCCTACTTGCAAAAAACAGTGGAAAACAACGTTTTCCTGTGAGCGTTAGCTGTCTTCCTTAGCATTGTAACACAGCCGAAACATGGCCGCCTCCAGTGTGTTTTCATCTTCCATCACTAACAAAGTTCCCACCCCCTCTATTTATACATTAAATGAAAGGTATGGTGATTGGCTACACAGCTGTAACGTCAGAACGAAGCTCGGAGCTGATTGGCCGATTTTACAGTCAATCAAAACTAGAAAGACGGAAACCGGAAGTTGGTCACCACTGATAAATTATTGGCCCTAGACAAGCGAAACTTGAACCCAGTTGGTCAAATGAGGTGTCAATCGAAAGAGGAGGGCCTAGACGTCAAGTTTGATGCATTGCACACGGACACAAGTGGAACAGGAAACAGATTTGATACTTCAAAAATAAAACAAATTCAAAACGGCACGCGGGCTGAATGTTAACAGGATTTATAAGCAACGAAAACCAAGGTACCACCAACAGTGTTTGATTGGAAGATCTCAAAGTCCTGGATGGGCAAAGAGGCCGAACTGCCAAACACAAAAACCAGATTTCTGAGACTACTTTTAACAAAAAGAGTTTAAAAAAAGCAAGATGATGTCAGATTAAAGGTACCCCTCAAGGCTACAGTGCAACATCAAAGTAAACCAGATTTATAAAAACCGTGAAAGACCTATCAAAGAAATAAGAAGTGAGCCAGTGAATCACAGCACCAGAAATGCCAACAATCTCTCAGTTAAGATCAGTGTGATCTACATTGTCAAACTCTGAAGTTAAGTCCAGTAGAACCAGCACAGTGTAGTTTCCAGTGTCAGCTACCATCAACAAGCACAATGGATCAGTGGTTAGCACTAATGCCTCACAGCAAGAAGGTTCTGGGTTTGATCCCCTGGTTTTGGCGTTTGCATGTTCACTTGTGTGGGTTTCCTCTGAGTACTCTGGTTTCTTCCCACAGACCACAAACCTGTACAATATTATGCCTTCAGGCCCAGGCCTCCCTTGTAAAAGAGACCTGTGATCTCAGTGGGATTTGACTCATTAAGTAAAGGTTAATGAAATTAATAATATATACATTTTATTTCCACTGTTTCAGAAACCTAAAGCTGTTTAACATTTTCAATATTTTATAAATGTTCAGTGAAACCATGCATTTTGTGTAAAATCATCTTTTGGCAGGTGGTTTTGTGAAGGTCGTGAACTGCAAAACTCCCCAGACATACAAATCTGGAGGGATGGTGGTCTGMACACGCTGGTGATTGCTGAAGCTTTTGAGGACGACACAGGACGTTACACTTGTGTGGCCTCCAACAGTCTGGGAGCTGACAATACCTCAGCTGAGGTGTATATAGAAGGTCAGAAACAAAATTATTTAATAATAAAAAGAAAGAAAAGTTTGTACGATGTACTAACACATATCTCTGTTTCTGTTTACATTCAGTGGTTTAAAGCTTTCATATTTTTTAAGTTTCAGTAATTTACCTGAGCAAAACAAACAACACATATTTATTAAGTTTTTTGTCCAACAAACTGATAATCATCTTGTTGCTTCTTATTCGTTGCATCCAATATAGTCAAGGTCTAATTTTTGCACAAAACTACAAAAGTTTTTTATATAAAATAATAAGGCTGCAGTTGATAACAGTTGAGGTCATGTTTCTTGAATCAGAAATCATTCAATAGGGGTACCCATTGCAATGTCATGGTTAAAATATGTTGCTATTGTTTCTGTTGTTTAATTGTCCCTTCTGTTTTGCTCTGAAACTTTTAAATTTGCGCATCCAGTTTTTACCAACTGGTTTCCCACAGGCTCTGTATTTCAGTTTTGTTTAGTAGATTTAAGTACTAATCCAACTTCTGCATGTAAACATTGTAATGTTTCCAAGCAAATTACCAGATGATTTGGAAAATGTTATATGATTGCTGAAGAATGCTTGCTAATTGTTAGATTGAATAAAATTATTTAGGATATTCTCCAGGAAACAGTACTAGCATGGCTGTGTCCTCCGAAGGCTGAATTTGTCAGCAGCAGACAATCTTTTTTGAGTGGCACCAAGTGGAAAGCCGTGCAGTGGCCTTTGACCCCCAACATAATAAAGCTTGTGTTGACTTGTGAGATCTGTAAAACTGTTCCACCAAGAGAGTCAAGCACATTGCTTATCAATGCTGTTTTCATACTCCACACACACACACACACACTTTTGTTTCTGTCCACTCACAGGGGCATCGTCATCAGACTCAGAAGGAGAAGGAGCAGCATCCAAGTCAAGATCAGGAGCCATGCCTCAGTACGTTTCTTTTAACCCCAGGAGCAGGTGAACATTAAATCTCTGAAATAATTAAATGAACCCTGCAGCAGCTGATCAAATCTGCTGTCTGTTTCCTTTTAGTCAGACCATTTCAAGGGCCACAACTCTGACCCAGAGCATGCAGGACACATTCCACACTCCAAACAATGACAGGTCAACATGGTTCATGTGAAAAAGAAACCATATCAYGGTTAAATGCTAAATTCTAAATTTAACTTTCTTTGTGTTTATTTTAATCCTCCATTTTCAAACCAAATCAGTGTTTTATAAACTTTTTGCTTTGCATTTAAAAACTACCAATCACAGATCCAATTTATCTCTCTAAATTTTCTTATTATCTTTTATAAAAGTCTACCTTTATCTTCTGTACCATCCTGATTTCTGTTCCTGTCTATCTTTGCACTCAAACACATCCCTATGGATGCAGGATATATCAGCATTAATATCGGTATCGGCCTGATAAGTAAAACTGGACCAATATTAACATCCGATATTGATTTTCCACGTTTTATTTTTTGTGATTCTGTTTTGGGAGGGGAGATGGTTGGTTGATCTGTTTGATTATGACAGTGATAGTGATGCTGCACAGCCAAGAATAACTGAAATAGAGCCATGTCAGTGGTCTGGTTKTTTTTTTTACAGTATCAAAAAAAAGACACAAGTGTATTTGTGCGCATATGTACATAAATAATTTGTGTGTTTGTGTAATATCAGTAAATATTGGTTATTGGTCATAGGGCTGGGCGGTATGACCCAAATTTTATATCACGGTATTTTCAACAATTACACCGGTTTCACGGTATTTGACGATAATTTTTTCCCTCACAGCTCAGCTGATAATAAAATGTACAAACTTTGCTTATTGACCTTTTTTATTTTACTGTACCTCTGTATGACTGTTTCTCTTCTCTTCTACGTCTTTTATTCTTTGCCTGGTTGTAGACAGTAATTATGCATTTAGGTCCGATGGTGAAGGGTTGAGAAAAAAACCATTATCTAGTCTATCATTGCATGTTAATAAAACTTAAAAGGATGACTCACTTTGCACACCAGTCAACTCAGCCACATTACAAATCTACTTCCCCGGGCTTTTCACAATAGAAGCACGCTAGAGTCTCCATGCAATTACGTCTCCATTATAACGTAGCGCGTTAAATCAAACCGTGCACGTCACTGAAGAGTTGTTTACTATATTCAACGATGGTGAAAACGGGATGTTTTATTTACGTCAGACCATATAAGCAGCTGAAACACASCACCTGCCGCCAGTTGTTCCAACAATAACGTTAGCATGCTAATGCGCTTAGTGGTGCTGCGAGGAAATGTGTCCCCCGGGAAACAGTTCACTGGCGGCYGCGACGAAACGTTCCGCACATGTTCAGGCTATTTACACCGATATTCAGAAAATTCATATCATAACAAAAATAAAAACCTGTTTTCGGTACAAAACGGTATACCGCACTGTTTGGTCATAATACCAATATCAATATAAGATATCGATGTCGGCTGAAACATTCATGTCGGTGCATTCCTATTCTAAAGCCAAGATCACTGATTCCGTCTGAATTGCTGCAGAAACAAACTAAAAGCAATAGAACCAAGAACATTGTTATTTTGTCTAACCATGCTCATTTATATTCTGCTTATTTTAGAGCACAGAAAAAGTGTACATCAATGTCCCTTACAATACGCTCATCATCACCCAAAACCTCAGAGGTCCTTCCTCATCGCTCCACCCTGGTTCAGTCCATGTCCCAGCCTCCACCTCGGGTAAGGACACACACAGAGCTCAGGGCCAGAATCCTCTTGTCTATGAAAGAGTTTCAGTTTAATGTGTTTTATTGTTTAGATGCAGAGCCCAGTGGTGCCACTGCATGGTGGTGAGTTGGCAGCTCCTCCTCTGTTCACAAAGGTAGGTTCATATTTATGTTTCTCTAACACACAGGTGATTGTAATTATAACACTAACATGTTGTGCAGACAGCATGTTGTTGCATGCTCACTGTGACTCCGCAGCGTTTCATTTCACCCTGAAATTCTCCAATCTGTAGTTCTGGTGAACCAGAGAGTTTAAACATACTGTTATAAAAAATAATTGGTGTATCATTAAACATCTTCCTAAAATAAACCAAAACACAACCATGTAATTCATAACCATGAAATGCATCTATTGTGCATGCATTTATCCACAGATCCTCCTGGCACATGTCTGTAGACATAATAACAGTACACAGTGTTGTGGCTTTCAGCAGTGGGGGGGTCAGATAAAACAGACTTTTATGAGAGTTCCTCCTCCTCCTTCAGTTCAAACTCCAGTTCAGACTGGACTCCCTCTCCCCCCAGATCTGTGGGTCTTGTGATAGCTGGACTGAGATGGGCCGAGGCAGAGCTTCAAACARCCCTGCCAAACCCACAGGGGTCAGGTCCCCTTCACTTTCATGYATTCTGTCAGGCCCTTAATCATTTTCCACTTCATTAAGAAAAGACGTTTGTTTTCCTTTAACTCCCACATCCAGCTCCTCTGTAATCTCTCACAGGCTTTAATAACACAGCTGACACAGTTTTTAGGCACGGATGTGCCAGAACAATCACGCATTTTCCTCCTGAGCCAATGTTAAAGCGTTCAGCGAGAAATTCAGACGTGTGTATTCAAACTGAAGCTGTTGATAGATGGACTTGTTACTGTAGGATCTCCGTCAGCTCCCATGTGTTCATGTGGTTTTCCAAAACAGCGGCTCTGTKAAGGACTGAACTTTATATTTTAATTCCTGAGGATCATGAGCACTTTTGATAATCTAACAGTTGATATCCCTCTGTTTAGAGCCCAGCTTTCTGCATTATATTCTCTGACAGACAAGCTTGGTGTTCCACATTCACAGTTTAAAGTTTGACTTTTTTATCATTTTTAATTGGTCCAACCAAAGTTATCATTTGTGTTTTTTTGGATACATGAAAAGCTCTGTGTAACAAAGTTTCAAAGTTCTGTTTAGATG
>NW_013952658.1:289799-292734 GCF_001266775.1 Austrofundulus limnaeus
TTATTATTATTATTATTATTATTATTATTGTAATACTTGTTCTTTAAATAAAAATCTGAAGGAACAAAAAAAAACATGTGTGAAATCTGCCAAGGCTCTTTGGTTTTGGAGAAAGTTTACATTTCAAGAAGACAATTGAATTTAAAGGGGACATGTGCAAAATCTACTTTTTTAGCTGTTAGCTGTTGTTGACATCTTTTAATTAAATTGTAAATAAAACATTTCTGCAAGCTAGAAAATGTAACTCCACCCCACCCCTCTCAAACYRGAGTGGACCGGTCCAGAAGCTGGAGGGGGCGGGGCTTGAAGTGTCTTAAAGGAACAGTAACCAAATGAGCTGCTTTGWGACACAYARCAGAAAAGTGGTGAAAGAGGGGCTGGAAAAGTTAAAATAAGAAAGAATTCAGACCAAAGCATTGTTGTTCCACTTTATAAAGATCCCAACTGAATGATTTAAATGTGAAAAGGAAGGATTTAAAAGCAGGAAATGTCTACTTTAAGTCATGTAGACACGGTGTAAATGTTGTACAGTGGAACTGAGTTCGTCTTGGACCTTTGATTTTAGGTTCACTAGATAAAGAAATAAACTTTTCTAAGATATTATTTAAAAACTTAGTTTGATTTTGAGATTACTGAAAGTGTAAACTGAAGAGRTGTTCTTGATGAGGATCTTACAGTTGTAAAAGCATATATGCATGCATTTATACTGTGTACACTTTTTATCATCCTCTACCTTCTATGCCCCATTTTGTCTTGTGCTTGTGCAACATTTGAACGAATGAAAGACACTTTATTGATCCCAAGGGGAAATTAGAGACACATTACATTTTAGCACTCAGAGTATATGTATAAATATGTTGGCGACCTCCCTCAGCTAATAATACAGCAAGTTRGAGCTCAATATTAGTAAAAGTGACTGATTTAGAGACAATTTTGTATTTTCTACGGTTTATCAGCTATGGCAGCTATCTTAAATCAGACTGACGTCAAAAAGTTAAGCAGTTGTTGTACATTCAGTGATCACTTTCATTTTATTTCATTAGTCTGTCAGATGATTCAAGAGATGTTTGATTAACAGTCAAACCCACAAACAAGCTTTTACATGACTGCCTGTCTTTTACAGTGGTGGGCATTGGCAAAGTGGCTGAGCTGAAGATCCTATCTGAAGAGACTTACAAAAGCCACACAAACTTATTTGTGTTTTCCTGTTTGGAAAATCCTGGGGAAAAAATTTGAAATCAAATATGTATCTAAGATCATACCACAAAAATATACACTTCAGGTTTTAATAAAAGACAGAGTCAAGATTCATGTAAATAAAGTGTTTTTGATTTTTATTTGTATTATAAAAACAAAAACAGCTGTTCTTACTGCATCTTTAGATAGCTGAGGAAAACAGTTCATGTGAACCTAAAAGAAAATGTGAAAATGCAAGTGTCTGTAAGCTCTTTGGGTAATGCCCTGGGAAAGCAGAGTTATATAACAGGATTTTTGGTTTTGATTTTGGATGCCCTTTTAGTTCCACTTTGTTTTATTTCTGAGTTTTATGAGCACATAACGTTGCTCCTCCTTCTCTCCTCATCTGTCTGTGTCCTGTGTTTCCTCTGAAGCATCTTCATCACCTGTTTCAACCTTGTCCTTCACTTCCTTCCTTCTTCTTTTTTTTTTGTGTTTGTGTAGCTCCTGCAGGATGCCCTGGCGTCAGAGGGCCAGGTGGTGGTTCTGGAGTGCAGGGTTCGTGGAAGTTCTCCCTTGCAGGTCCAATGGTACCGGCAGGGAAATGAAATTCTGGACTCCCCTGATTTTCGCATTCTCCAGAAAAGTGAGACATCAACGACCTGAACAATTTTCAATTATAGACCGTGAACTGTCCACACATAGGTGCTCAAAAACATGTTTTCTTCTCATCTGTGCCTGTGACAATGATGATGATGATGATGATGATTAGAACCTCGATCTGCAGCGGAGCCAGGTATGTTGCCTCAGGTCTATTAGAGTATGACTGTTAGTCATAAATCTTATTTTATGTTCCCCGTGCGCAGGTTCCATTAGTAATAGGTTAGAAGCTTTGTCTGGATCACAGGTTGAGTTTAATGGAATTTATGTCTCACAGAAAACTCATGTTCTGTCAGAGGGAGTCCCTGAGAAAGTCAACACATACACAAAAAGATGCAATGACACATTGACTAACTAACTGCCAACAGGTCACTCACCTGTGTGACTGAAGGTTTATGTTGGTCTGTGAGTCACAGAGAATCATCATCTGAGTGTCTGTCTGTGCTTTATGCTCATCTTCAGTCTGCTCTGTGTGTGTCTGAGCAGTGAATCATCAGTCTGCCTGAGACATCCAGCTGTGGCACGGTACAAGGGCCAAAATTCAGACTACAGTGCAATCAGCAGTTGCTGCATCCTTGAAGCAGGAGGCTATAGCCTCTTTCACAAGAGTTGCACGAAATCGCCGCACAGACCGGTCCGGTTTTAAACTCCCTCGGGTCGTTCATAAAATCACAGGAGAAGCTGCCAGTTCCTGTTCAKATGTAAAGAAATGAACCCAGCAGCATGGAACCAGAAGAGGCGCAGATCTCAGCTCAGCTGAAGTGGACCGCARCRTRTTTATTGATAGACTCATATCAAACAAAACAAACTGAATTAGCCTTCTTTAGCAATCCTGTGGTTCRATATTTTTAAACTAACTACAAAGTTACTATTTTGTGTAGTTTTTTAATGTTTCCTCTGTAGTAAATCTGTTGATTATTCCTGCAGTCGTGTACTGAGGTCTGCTTTGATCATATCAAACACACACACACACACACGTTTGCACAGCTATCCAACTGGGGACATTCCATTGACTTCCATTACACTTCAACAGCCTAACCCTGATCACAAACCCCAAGGCTAACCTCACACACACACACACACACACACACACACACAC
>NW_013952658.1:293490-299323 GCF_001266775.1 Austrofundulus limnaeus
CACCAAACCCACCCCCCCCCACACACACACACAAAAAAACAGCAACAAAATTAACTCATTTTAGTGATCCTGTGATTCAATATTTTTAAACTAAATGCAAAGTTGCTGTTTTTAATCTTTTCTTGATAATTCTGTTAATTATTCCTGCAGTCGCTTACTGAGGTCTGCCTTGAGTATAACAAACACACGCACGCGCGCACACACACACACACACACACACACACACACACACACACACACAAACATAATTAACTCATTATAGCGATCCTGTGGTTCAGTATTTTTTAAACTAACTACACAGTTGTGGTTTAGCATCATCTTTAATATTCCCTCAATAAGAAATCTGTTTGTTGTGAATCATTCTGCAGTCACTCACTGATGTCATCAACTCATTATCATTTTCTCAGYTGCAGAACTGCGAGTTGCTTTTTCACAAATCGGTCTGCCCGGCTCAGGCCCGGCTCTGATACTACCTCGCGTGGGGGCTCAGAGGGGCATCAGAGGCGGGCTCACTTTACTTGCATTTCCACCTTCGTGTTTTTTCTGAATGATCCGAGGAGGACAGAACACGTGTCAGTCATGAACTGATGAACTATTGATCTGATTAATGAGAAGCACTGGTAACTGAGCAGCTGGCCCTGTGAACTGAGAGGCCTGGCAAATAAGGAGACGATTCACTTATGTTAGCACTGGAGAGGCTGCAACCCATGAAYTGAGACTCAGCCTCCTGCTACAAGGATGTGGTAGTCTTGGTTTTGGTCCTCATACTGCGCCATATCCAACATCAAATCTTTTCTGCATGTTACCATTTGTCTCACACCAAGAAGGTCCTGGGTTTGAGCCCCACGATGGACCACATGTTCTCTTTGTGTTTGTGTAGTTTTTCTCTAGGTGCTCTGGTTTCCTCCCACAGTCTAAACACGTGCATGTTAGGCCGCATTCAGGCCTCACTTGCAAAAGAGATCTTTGATCTTAGTGGGATTTGCCTGGTTAAATAAAGATTAATAGATTAAAAAAACATGTCTACCATATGTTTACAGTACAAATGTACYGATGGCAGTGACATCTTGTTATTGATTACAGAGGAGATCTGTACCCTGGTGATTGCTGAGGCCTTTCCAGAGGACGGGGGTCTGTTCTGCTGCACAGCGTCCAACATTTACGGCTCCGTCAGCAGCACAGCTCAACTCACTGTCACTCCAGGTGCGTCCAGTAACAAAAAAACATCATGAGATCATTCAAAACATGAAAACAAATGTGCCTCAAGATGTGGTGTCYCTACTAACTAATGTTTATGGTTTATTTTTAATGAAGTTCTTGAAGTGGAATTAGTTAATGAACCAGAAACTTTCTATTCTTTTTATTTGACTGTAATTTAGTCTGAAATAAAATGGCTTGAATAGTGCCTTATTAAATCCACTTGGACCCCAAGGTGCTTTACACTTCAGGCATTCATCCACACACATTCACACACTGATGGTGGTAAGCTACGTTGTAGCCACAGCTGCCCTGGGACACACTGACAGAGGTGGGTTTCTGTCTCTAAGCCAGTTACGATATCCTCAGACTTTATTTTTCCAAATTTAACAGTAAAACATGATGACAAGCACGTTGGAGCTTTAAAAATAAACCTTATTTCTGAATGCAAATAAATTTTACACCTTTGTGACTATTTGGGGCTAATTTAAGCAACTGCTTTSGTCTTTCGTCTGTTTCATGTTTTTGTTTAAAAAGAATGACGGTGTCCACAACAGATGAAGAGATGAAAACTTGTTGCTTTTTTTTTCACTAGAAACATGTCCTGCTACTGATAAAGCAGATTACTGGTCATTATAAAGGAGTGGGCATGTATTCTGGCAGTAAAGGTGCAGCTCACCATTTCTGTAGTTTACAATTTTTTAATATATTATAGATAAAACTAAACCAACAGAAACCGGTGGAGGATCACTTTGAGGGCCTTTTTAAAAGATGGTGGGAAAACCCTGTCTGTGGCAGTTGGGATAAAACTTGGGAAAATACTGGTCCTGTTAGCAGAATGTTATGGTTCATGTGCAAGTTTGATAAATAATAATAATAATAATAATAATGCAGCCACTTATGTACTCTTTAACTACCCTTTCAAAAAATCATTGCCCATCCTAAAAATATTAATACTAATTCAAGTAAATACTATAGTATAAATTTTTAAGCAGCAACACATTTTTTTTCCACTTTTCTTTTACCTAAAAAAATGTCGATGGTCTATGYATAATCATAAACTTGATGAATCCTTGACATATCTTGCAGCTTATCAACAAGTTTTATTTTCCCTCAAGGTTATGAACAAACAAATCAGAATAAAAGATAAAAGATACAAGATACAAGCCATCTTTAAACATTTGGGAAAAAAACTCTAAACAAGATCAACGTACGAAGGACTCAGCTCAAAGTAAACAACTGACTGTWTATTTACAGGTCTTAAAGGGGACATATGCAAAATCTACATTTTTAGCTGTTAAATATATTTTGTTGTGTACTTGAGTCTATAAAAAGTTAGTCTCTCCTGGTGCTGCAAATATATCTTTATTCTGTTTGGGTCAGATTTTTCAGCCTGTTCAGTTTTCCCTATTTTCACTGATGTTTTCTAACTAGTATATAAAATTATCTGCGACAGATACGGCAAACAAGCTCTGGACCTACCAACTACAATTTTKTTGTGTTTTTCCTCCTCCTGTTCTGGGTAAGACTCTGGTTCTGGGTCAAACAGGAGATAATTTGTTTTCAGATTATTTATAAAAGTTGTCATGAGCCGTCTTTACAAGATGACAGTGTCTGTGTTTGTTCAGTCGATATGAAATCAAGGAAGGACTTCAGCCAGACGCAAATGTTTCTGTGTATATTATCAGYTAGTTTGTACAGTCATCTTGCAGTTTGAAGGAAAAGCTGAATAAACACAAATTGCATGAGTCTGAATGGGCCCAGCAGCTGCTTCAGATCAGCTGAGACACAGTCTCTGTGTGTAATCTTTACTTGTGCGCTGGCCAAAAGAAAACTAAACATCAAAGTGAAATCATCTGCTTGTTTCTCTCAACAGTTGAAGACTTGTCCAGTAAAGGTCTGTCTGGAGACAGCTCAGAGTTTGAGGATGCCGCTTCCTTCCCTCCTCCTCCACCACCCACAGAGATCAGCCTCCTGGAGCTCCCACCTAAGATGCTTCCTCAGCCCGGTTCTGACGCTCTCCATGTTAAGGAGCTGGAAATCTGGCCCAGCGTATCAGTTCTGCCTCCGGTACTAATGAACTCACAGGAAGAGGTTAAAGAGCAGGAAGCTCTACAGAGAAGTCAATCCCCACCACCACCRTTACCACTATGTTTACCTAAAGAGACAGCACTCTCACCTCCACCTGTGCCACAGTCTGACCCTGGGCCAGATCYCCCAGCCACAGCACCAAGTCACACTGCACTGGACTCTACTCCCACCTCAAAGCTGTCTCCAACTCTTGGGAAAGAGGCTCCTCCGCTGCCAACCAAACCAAAGCCAAAGCTGTGAGTACCTGCCGTGTCTTTGTGGCTCTGCTCAGAGGAGGTGTTGTTTTTCTGTTTTCTTGTAAAGGGGGAATCCCTGCTTTTTTTTTTTTTTTTTTTCAGAACAAAAGCCCCAACTTTATGTTTGTGGCACCACGAGATTTCCAGCTGCCACCTGTCTGTCTTTTCTGTCTGTGTGGAGCTGTAAACAGATCTACGTGGCCTCTGCTGGATGGTTCCTATTGTGTCTGACCTCATGATGCACGTTCGAACCAAAACAGGGCCATTGTTTTTCCCTGAGCACTTTTCCAACAGCTCTGCAGGGATCAGATAGGATGTCACTGTTATTAGAAGAGAGCCAAACAATGAATAGCTTTATTCTCATTGGTCCAGTGTTATAAATCGTGGACTGGGAACTGGCCCTGTGATCATCTCTTTTTAATTCCACAGACTGATGCATTTCTCTTTTGCCTTTTTTAGAAAGAATGTAGCTGAGGGCTGAGTAGAAATAAGGGTAAAGAGAGAAAGCATGAGAAAAGGRAGGCTTGGCGTGCAACATAATTCCACATTCAGACTCAGAGCAGGAATGTTGCTATTTTGTGGTTAGCCCTTTTAATTCCCAGGCTTCCRGGGTGTCTTGCTGCTACATGTTCAAATATTTGTAGACTATTCTTTCAAAAATAATGATTACATTTGAGTGATTTTTTTATTAGCATTTGTTCTTCTCCCTTTAATGTGGCTTAAAAAATTGTGAAGTTAGTTTATTCTGCTGCTTGGCCTGTCAGTCATTCTTTGGAACAGACTGCAGTACTCCATGAAGTCACTGAACAGAAATTCAAGTTTTGCTAAATTAATCATGTTCTCCAGAACATGAGCTGCAATTTTGACAATCCCTTGAGTTTTTTTTTTTACTTTTCTATAATGAAGTTGACAGTTGGTCTTAGCTTGACTGCAATATAAGCTACCATATATTTTTTCTTGTTTCCTCTCAGGATGAGCTGTAAATTGTACTTTAGCCAACTAGTCTCAGCAGCCTGGTCATCTCAGGTTAAGCCTGGGTTTTACTTCAATGTGACGTGAGACAGCGGGTTGCTGATTGCATCATTTCGACTTCTTTTTGCTGATCGAGTGTTGTTCCGGCGCCCCCAGCGAGTGCTACAGCTCCCAGCATGCTGCTTCTTCACCATGCTGTTGTTTTACTGTTTTTTTCCTATCTTTTACTTTTTATTGTTTTGTACCTGCTGTTCTGATTTCTGTGCTGTCTCCACTTCCTCCCGTGACAACCTAAATTTCCCACCTGCGGGACGAATAAAGAATTCTCTTATCTTATCTTATTTTTTATTTTATTTTTTTTATCATCTTGTCTTAAATGGGCTAACATGGGGGGCCATAGATTATCATAATTCCTCCCTCTGCCCTCCCATAACTCATATAAGTATATAATCAGGGTTGCACATTAAATTTTTGGTCCTGTTCTCAGGGGAGAACCTGGGGTTGTTGCTTGGTGCGCACTCATATTTTCCTTCACTCATTTAACACATTTATCTAGAGGGGTGTCAGGTCATCTAATGTCCCCCTGTTCTGTTTAATGACTCCTATCAGCTGCAACGTCTCAGGACATCAGGTCAAATCAGTCCAAGTTTTTATTTTATTCTTTTACTCTGCATAAATTTTGTAAACTACTTAAGTGGCCGAGGGGCTGGGTGTATGTCATATAAACATCACAAACTGAASATTTCATGGTTAAATGTCTTTTAGACTACACRTGTCCCTCAGATGGACAGCTCCTGTTTGGTCTTCTGCATCTTCAGCCTTGGTTAAACCAGCTTTCYACWCTCTCCAGTCCAAGCAGCAAATATCTGTCTTTCACACAGAGCAAAATAACTTCAAACATACAAATGTTTTGTTAGACTGATTTCTTTTTAAAAGACTATTTTTTTCAAAAAGATAAATATTATTTATGGTTTCAGCTCATGTAATTATTTATTCTTCATATTTGATCATTTATTTAATTACATTTATCCCAGAAAAGCTGTATCACAGTATGGTCCTAAATATAAACAGGTTTAGCACATAAAGAACCTTTTTTAAATAAAATTGTGAATAAAATTTGTGGATCCTTATGACAAATTAAAATAACATTTAAAACTCATTCACCTAGAGAAAATGGCAAGTTGTTTTAATTTTTTTTAAATATATACATGTTTTTGACGGGGGTGATGTTAAACAGAGAATCATCTTTGTGGGCAAACAAATGTTCTGTTAGAGTTAATGTGGTTTAATTAGAACAGTGGGACCCTGCAGTATCACAGAAAGACTCAGCTTGAGTG
>NW_013952658.1:300531-306857 GCF_001266775.1 Austrofundulus limnaeus
CAACCCCCCCTCCCCTACCCACTTTAATGCATTTTTCAAATTTCACCTTGGGGCGGAGTTATCTTTTCATGGGGGGAGGGGGGTAAGATACACTTTAATATAAAGTTAGGTTTTACAGACCAAAGTCCAGGTAGCTCAGGAACAAAGTGCAGGAGGAGATGTCAAGCCGGGTTCCCACCACCAAAYGCGTTCTGAGCAGCCAAAGGAACCAGTTTTGCATGCAAAGTCTGACTGCAGCAGCCGYTGCTTCAACCAAACTTGCTCTCACTGAAAGTCCCACCCTGCTCTGCTCTGATTGGATAAAATGGCTCTGGACTTCRTCTGATTTTTTGAAGGTAGTGTCCATTTAATCCTTATGTCAGGGTCCCGTTGTCGGCTTGGTGAGCACCAAACAACAATCCATTAGCACGAGTGCGGCTGGATTTTTTTTTTAAATGAAGTCACATTTGCCACCAAAGTGTTCGCACTCTAGAGCCCTGCTAACTGTTGTTTTGACAGACAATCAGGTACAATCTTAGGTACGCAAGTGCACTTTATGACATTACATCAGGTGCGCTTTTTCCTTTTTTTGATCGCGCATGCACACCTGCACACAACTTATGTGCAACTCTGTATATAAACAACAAAAATGATGGCTGAATATTGTGGGTTTTGTTTTGCTTTTTTCACTTAGCGATAAGTGTTGTGGTGAGTGAAAAGTCTGTGGAGAAATAATCTATATACATGACATGAAAATCAGCTGCATGCGATCAAACCAGCTGCTCATCTAGCTCTTTTAACAACATGCTTCAGACAAAAAAAACATTTTAAACAAAATAACCTGCAGAAGTGAGTCTTGCTCTGGTCCTGCGCCTCAGCGCTGCCTTGCTGTTCATGAACAGACACACCCACAAAGTTCTAACCAATCACACACTCTGAGCCTCATGATCCGCATCGCAGACTGGGGGCAATGTACATGACGGCTGTCACTGGGGGATAGCAGCAGGAGAGCAGACGAAAGTTCCGCAATTTTTTTTTATTGTTGAGCAGGGGGAAGGAGACGACAAAGCATAAACCAGACTTTAATGAAGTAAAAAGAGAACAGATATTTAATTAACCATTTGTTTTATTTATTGCATTTTTGTCTGTTTCAATATTCTTTCCACGACCTACTTGACCTTTTAGAGCGTGACTGGATAGCATAAAATTTGGAAACCTTCTTGAGTTTGAAGGCAATATTGATCTTGCAATGTTTGTGATGGACTTGCGACCTGTCTAGGGTGTACCCCGCCCCTCGCACTGTGACTGCTGGAGATGGGCACCACTGACCCCTGTGACCCTGAAAGGAAGAAGCGGGTATAGATAATGGATGGATGGGACTTGTGTTGAACCACAACATGTCAGATTTATTGAACCTAATCACCCTCTTATATTAGATCAGTTCAGATTCTAATCCTACAATCCTTGCAACTGAGGAAGACAATGAGGGGCAGTGTGGGTAAAAATTTGACCATCATAAAGAAAGAGCAAGAAATAACACCCTTCTTTTGTGAGTGAATAATTTCCACTTGGACATAACATAGCTTACTTTAATGGCTCAAAGGTTGCATACTTTGACTTTGTTTTAAACTTTGTAGAATTAATACATTATTTAATTTCTTTGTCACAGATGATAAAGTTTTTTTAAATGAATTTTTATTGTGGAGTTACATAATACCAGACTTACACAATAACAACATAAAATAGACGCCTAAGTAATCAACTCCCAACTGTGAGTAAATTATAACAAGTAAACCAGCTCACCGCTACCCTTTCCCTGTTAAATAATTTAATGACACAATAAAAGCAGCAGCACTGCCGTTAAGCAAAGGTCATGTTTCTGCCAGACTGAACTCCGTCTGTACGAGCAGAGGCCCTCGACACAAAGCTCCAGTCTTTTCATTCAGTTCATCTGATCCTGTTTATCATTCATCCTCTTCTCTACAAGCCACAAGCTGCCATGAATCCCCTTTTTAAATATTAACTGTGTAATGACTTTCAACATTTTACAGGAGATTGTAAGAGTTCTAGTTGAGTTTGTGGTTGTGCAATGTACAGTATGTAAAGGGGTGGAAAGCAACTTCCTTCTCAAATATTTAAATAAAGCAATAGGAAGCACTTTTGTTTAAAAATTTTTGATAAAGGAGTTAATTAGTTTTATTTAAGGCAACATACTCACATTTAAGCTTGAATGTCTAAACTTCATCTTTTTCTAATCTAAAGAGTGAAGCTTTCTGAAGCCCTTTAAGTTTAAAACTTTAAACCTCATATTTTAAATCAAATATCTCTTTTGGTGAAAATATTTTATTTTCATCAGTGATGAGCTACAGACTGAGCAAACACAGTTGCCATATTGAAACAGCTTCAGTCTCAAAATAATTTAAAGGGTTCAAGTGAACTCGCTTGAATTAGTTCAGCAGTCTGTAAAAAAACTAACTGTATTCCACCAATCTGAGGTTGAGGCATTCAGCATTTGTCAAAGTTTGTTCATGGCTACTAATACACCAGTTTTCAGCTCTGTTAGTCTTAAAATGGCTGAATAAGTGCTTTTTTTAAATTAGGATCAGCGGTTATCTTAAACTTGTGAACAGAATTCAGAATGTGTTGAGTTAGCTCTCAGCTACCGACCCACCAAATTTCAGCCTTGGATGACTGTGTCCAAAACAGGGGGCCGGGTCCTCCGAAGGCCAAATCAGCCGCTTACATCACAGCTCCGCAACGGAGGCTGTCCAAAACCGAAGACTCCTCTGATGCAGCTGACAAATGCGTCCTTCCTTTGGCCCAGATTGAAGTACTGGTCCGGTGAATCCTTCCTGGCCCAACATATCCCATAACACATTGCGGGCCGACTGGAGATTTTTTTTCTGCTGGTAATGGCGGATGAAGTGAGAGAAAAGAATATGTTTTGAATAAAATTATGGTGGTACAAAAATTTAAGTTTTCCAGTGGTTGTGTTTTCAATACTTTTATCATTTGTATAGACATGTTTTAAATATTATTTTTGTCAGGAAAAAAACCCACAAAATAAACATGTACCTATGGTGGGTCCATTAGTTTTTCAGATATTATCTTTAAGTTAATTTTATTGTTTTATGATATTAGTAACTATAATTTGTAATTATAATATTAGTAATATTGATATATYTCTAATTTTGATCTAATTTTGCTTCTGTTTAGCGTTGCCACCATTGCTAGGCCGGGGTAAGGATGGGAGGCTAGATCGTCTAAATTCACAGCTACTTTTTTCCAGTCTTTGCGGACCACCAAGGACCCGGCCCACCTCGACTGAGTAGGCCGGATCCTTCGGCCTACCGTTTTGGATACAACTGATGTCTTAAAACTGCTGAGTAATCTGGGTACCATGTTGGGTTAAATATTCATAGGTCACTCAAGAGGCTACTCTGCCCAGTAACAGACTCAGCCAGTCAGAAAGCCAGATTGTGATGTCGTAGGGTTGGGCGATATTGGCAAAAGAATTAATCACGACTAATTGTGGTATTTAGCCGACAACGATTAATTTGACGATTAATCCTCTGGAGTCCCTGGACGCCCTTATGTCCTAGTCACATGACCTATTTAGTGGGAAAGATTTGCTCTTCGTAAAAATCTTTTCCAAACTGTGTCAAAATCAGACTTCAGGCTGTACTTCAAATTTTAAATTGTGTTGATGGATAAATAAATTACAGAACTTTTGTTTAAATGTTCATCATATTTGAAGCAGAGAGGAGCACCGAGCGGACTGACCGGGGAAATCTGTCAGTCAGTCTGCCTGGTGGCATTAATTGTATTAATCATCAAGTGCCAAAAAAAAAAAACGATTAATGTTTTTCTGACGATTAATTGCACACGATACGATTATGCCCAACCCAATGATGTCGTTACAGGGAGGGGCAGTAAGGATCTGCAGCACTTCACTTTCAACTTGAGAAAACCTCTGAAAAGTTAAGTTCAAACATCCTGCTGCTGTGTGAAAACTATGATTTACTGAAATAATTCTTGAACTGTGAGTGAGAGAAGACATTGGTTTTTACTTATGGAAATTTTCAAATTTGTTGTTGTTTGATAAGCTATCTACAACAGGTAATTATTCAAAATGTTTTCACTGAACCCCATTTAAAAAGATCTGTCCCATCTGATCAAATGTGACTCATTTACTCAAATTCTTTAAATGATTTGAAAGTCGTCTCAGTAACTCTGTGTAAATGAGATGGAGGAAGTCCTTGTTGTACTTGGCAGGAAGAAACGGACCTTGCTGCTGTCAAAACGGACCTGCTGGTTTATTTTATTTCTTTTTTTTTTAATGTTTTCTTCTTTTTTTTTACAGTGCTGAACCAAAGGAAAGGAAAGCAGGGTTTTATGTATTTGGGTTTGATGCCCGGTGTTGATGTCAGTACAAGAATGAAAGGAAATTTTCTTGGAAGAGGCTCAGATCGTCTGGCTGGATGTGAACCAAGATATAATTTTGGAGAGAAAATAACTTTGCAGTGTGGTATCATTCTGTTAACTAGAATAAAAAATGTTTCCACTTTGTTTCTACAGCATATTAACAATATTTGTGTCAGTTGGTAATTTTGTGGACAGGTCTTAGCAGAATAAATGTTAATGGTGTCAGCCATGTACAGACAGTGTTTAGATTACTTCACTCTGCCTCGGGGCTTAAACACACAAAGAAGATATATTTTGCTAACTTGACCTCCTGCTTTCAGCAGTGTTGTAGACAGTCTCTTGGCCTCAGTCAGTTTGAGTTCGTGAGCTAGTTTGGAAAACAAAACAGCAATTTTGCTGACAGATCTAAATAAAGATCAAAAATATTTTTTAGGCCACTGTTGGACAGACACACACAAGAAGACATGTGGAGGTACAACACGATCTTGTCATGTTGGACTTGCAGAGTTATGGTCTCTCCAAGTTTATTGGCACAATTAATTTCTATATGTATGCACCAGACTATAAAGTCATAACAGACAGATAACACCTGGAGCTTGCAAATCTCATACACATGAGAAGACATGTTTTTGTGAGTTTATGAATGATGTATCAGTGCTGATGTGTTCAGAGTCAGTTTTATTGATAATGATTACCTAATGGGATCAGGAGTTACTCACTTAGCATTTTGTTGCTACATCAACCCCTAAACCAACAGAAAACGTTCCTGTCATTCATCACTATGTTTTAGGCCCGTCAACACATTTTACAGTAAAGCTTTTACAACTTTGTTCTTGTTACTTCTGAAGATGTTATAATCTTAAAGACACCAAGACGTGACTTGTTTCAGGTGTTATTTTGACCTACACAAGCGACTGTTAAGATCTTGTGAAATGCAGCCCTGTGGAAATTTTATGAACAAATAATATTGTACCTGTTGTAGATGGCTCTATGAATAGCCTCAGTTGAGGAAAATAGATTCATTCTGATGTGACTGATGAGCTAAGAGCTAGTCTGAGTGAGAGCATGATCAGGGATTCCTACTATCTTTAAAATCTCTTCCATTTCTAATCTTCCACTGCCAAAATGCAGGCAGTAATCTTTTCATGCCCATCTGTCATCAAAACACTGGACAAATTTTATTAAACGTTAATAAAATAATAATTAGATGTTCAATTACAACTGATTAAATTTTGATGTCAGCCCAATGGGGACCTTCACTCATGCCATCATGCATATCATTTGCAGAAATTATCTGCCGAGCTCGCAGTGGCGGATCAAGGATTTTTCTGAGTAAGGGGCCATCAAGGGGCCACAATATTCATTGAAGGGCCAAATATTTGTTCATCATCCTTGCACATAAATCCTAARTTTTGGTAAGGTGTTTAAATTTAACCAATCACACATGATCCAACAATTGTAACATAATGTAATGTTATTAAAAGCTTTAATTCTCCATATCAATGTTACATACATTTTTACTGTACATGGAAAAATATTCTCAAAGCATGAGAAAAAAGGAAGCCATTATTTGCTAGTTGAAAGGTATTTTTTGCATATTGTTCAAGTCTTTTGAAGAAGACTTTTGTAAGATTGATTCATGCTGGACTTTACTGTTTGACTCATTAGCACCTCTAGCGTTTGGGCATGGAACTGCACCGACCATCATTGCTGGCTGTGTCCAAAACGGCAGGCCGGGTCCTCCGAAGGTCAAATTTGTCGGCCGCATATGTCACAGCGCCGTGACGAAGGACGTCCAAAACCGAAGACTCCTCCGATGCGGCCGACAAATACGTCCTTCCTTTGGCCCGAATCTAAGGACAGGTCCGATGGATCCCTCCCGGCCCAGCGTATCCCATAATGCATTGCGGCCCGACCGGAGA
>NW_013952658.1:308423-316232 GCF_001266775.1 Austrofundulus limnaeus
AATATATTGATATTTTCCTTAATTCGATCTAATTCTGCTTCTGTTTAGTGTCGTCACGTTTGTTAGGTGACAGAACGTATGCTTGGGTAAGAATGGGAGGCACCGTTCAAATTCACAGCCACTTTTTTCCGGTCTTCCTGGTCTACCAAGGACCTGGCCCACCTCGGCTGGGTAGACTGGGTCCTTCGGAGGACCGGACCTCCCGTTTTGGACACAGCTACAAAGGTTTACTGTACCTGTTTATTGACAGACAGTGCAGGGATAGGATCTGGGTGGTCCAGTGTTGGTCTTTTACCTCTAATTAAATGTTTAGAGCAGACGTTAAGTCCATGATTTTTTCTGGTCAAATTCAGCTCAAAATTGACAAAAACATTCCTTTCATGTTGGGACGATGGCTGTACYCTGAGTCACTTTTACAAATAGCTCAATGTTTCGTGGTCCTCCGGTGGAGTTTGATGCTGTTTTCCCAAATTTATTTAAGTTTAAACACAACTAGAACTACGAGAGTTTACACGCATCAGTGTCGAGTCAAGTGACTCAAGTCAAGATCTCCATTTAGGATGGCTGCTTCAGCCAACTGAGTCTGAGAAACTAGACTCCAAGAGTCGCAGCCCAGTGAGATACTGGCTAATAGGAAGAACTTGTWAAAGCTGCCCAGTCTTTAGATTCCAACACAAATAAAGAGACATTTAAAAGGTGCAACTTGATGAAAGTGTGACTGCCAAAGTGACCATGATCATAAGAGTATTCTAGGAGTGTTGTATTATAAGCTGGTTTTGTCTGTCTGGGTGGGCGTCACTGCTAGCACAAGAAGCAGAAGCAACAATTATCCACTCTACAGCTTAATCTCTTTCTTGTAAGAGCAGAAATCAACACTGACAGTTAAAATTGCTCTCTTGCACGGATTTTATTCCACAAAGAGCTTTTTATACATATGCCAACATCTCTCGAACTTTTTTTGAGAAAGTTCAGTTTTGGAAAGTGTGAAGAAAAACAGGGACTTAACAGAATCTCAATGCAGCTTTTTTCCTACACTGATCTTAGTGCTTGTGCAATCATACAGGCTTTTTTCCCTTGTTGGTTTGCTACGATGCTGTAATTATGTCTGATTGTGATCCACACGACATGGGTGGCTTCCACAAGAAGGGAATGATTTGCGTGTGAATTGTAGAAAATGGTACACACAATGAGCTATGTGTACACCTGACAGGTTTAGAGCTGAAATTTTAATTTATACGTTTTTTTAAGTGGGGGCTCTGTGTAAAAGTTATGAACAGTTAATATCTTACCTGTTGTAGATAGCTCATTGAAGGACCTCAGTTTGTAAAAACTGGGTTTACTTCTGACAGATCTGATGAATAGCAGCCAAGACCAAAGTGGATTACTGCCATTTTAAAACCATGTAGGTGTACCAAGTAGGTATCTCTGCAGATGCGTAGGTGTTTCCATAGGAAAGCGTTTTTTTAAGGGACACACGTGACTGGTTGAAAAAAAGGGGGCGTTACTCAAGGACACACCTAATTGGATGATGTTTGCTTAGGCACTTCGTCATATCATTAGCTTACTTTTCTAGCATCTGACTTTCAATTATCTATTTAGTTTTACAAACTTGGTGTTGTGAGGTCATCAGAAGACTTGGGAATAAAAACAGCTGGCAGATTATGTTAACCAGTCATTATATGTTTATAATAATTCCAGGTCTGACATTGGTGGCGTCTTCCTTATATCCACTTCTCTTAACAAAGAACTTCCAGTTACATTTCAAAATAAGAGCAACATCAGTCAGTAGTGTTTTTTTTCTTGGAAATATTTTAAAATAAATAGGGCTAAATGTTTGTTTTTAACGATACATTGCCATTTCATTTCAAAAAATCCTTTTGGCTGCTAAAATTAATTTGAAAATAGCTAAAGGTGAAAGAAAAATGAAAGACAAGAACCAAACTTTTTGAAAAACAAGTAAATACAACTGGCCAATCAGTGTTTGTGCTTGAGAAAYGCCTACTTTGAGCCTGCAGAAAACTGCTTCTCTGTGGGGTGGGGGGGGGGTCCCACCTCGCCTAAAACGGTCAGCCAGCATTTGTTTTTATTTTCTTAATTTTATTATTCCTGCATTGTCAGAGTCCAGTACACGTTACAGGGTGTGTTTAGAGTCACATTTTAACCAGCCAGAAATTCCTCCCATTAACAAACACACACACACATGGACCAACACACACACACACACACACACACACACACACACACACACATCAACACACACACTGACCAACACACAACCCTTCGGCATCATTAAAAAGCAACAGGAGTGCGAGGACAACTCAGAGCAGAGTTTCCTCTTGTTGCACAGACAGTCTTTCTCATTGTTAAAAAAAACAAACACGATGCTCTCTGTTCTCACGATGTGCCGTGTGTGGAAAACAAGCAACTGTATATCTCAGAGTGCTATTTAATAAAGGGACAACCCAACCATTTTTGACTGGGGTTCAGTGGAGAAGTTATAAATGTTCCACTTGCATGTCAAAATTTAAAACAAAAAACTGGACCAGTATTTATCAAACTTCTCAGAAATACTCTTGAGAATGCTGTGAAGAAAAGATTTAGGTGTGAAAACATTCTTGTCTCAAAGCTGTGTTTAAAATTCAGTCATCAAACATCAGTTTCTGACTTTAAGTAAGTTTAAGAGCTGATTTATAATATTTTGCTGATCCTGGGAGACAATAAGAAAACAAATACCAATCAATCACTGAATCAGAGATCTCATATTCAAGATTTTTCTCAGAGAAATGTCAAGACAAAATTACACCTTAAGTTCAAATTCAATACATTAATGTTGCATTTATTTTTTATATAAAGAATATCTGAAAAAAAATTCTGAATATTCAAAAACAAGTTATGTGGAAATATTTATTTACCAAGGACAGAAATACATGATCAAATGAATAAAGACACTTCATACACTGCAAAAACTGTCCACCTAGCCAAGTTTTAAAATCTTATATCCAGCCAAAAAGTCTTTTTGATCTTGTTTTGATACTGATTTACTAAACAAGAACTGATTGTGTAAGAATAATAATCTTGTTTTCAGAATGTTTAAGATTGTCTTGTTAGTCTGAAAATTTGACTCAAATTAAGTCAAAAATTTCTGCCATTGGAGTAAGAAAATTTTACTTGGTAAGATTCTTGAAATACTTGATTTGACCCATGTTTTTCTTATTTCAAGAATCTTACCAAGTAAAATTTTCTTACTCCATTGGCAGAAAAATTTTTGACTTAATTTGAGTCAAATTTTCAGACCAACAAGACAAATAATCTTACACATTCTGAAAACAAGATTATTGTTCTTACACGGTCAGTTCTTGTTTAGTAAATCAGTCTCAAAAGATCAAAAAGACTTTTTGGCTGGATATAAGATTTTAAAACTTGGTAAGATGGACAGTTTTTGCAGTGTAGAATGGTCATCTGAGTTTGTTTATTGCAACAACAGGAACACAGAGATCAACATCAAGCCATCGGTCTGATGTCCGCCTGTTCTCTGCTTCCTACTCCCTCAAGGCAGTTTAAACAGTTTAACACACAACTTTATGTCATCTTCACAAAGCAAGATTTCAAGAAAATGCTGGGTCAAGGGAAAACGCAAAAGATACAAGTGATCTCTAAGAGTGATTGTTGTTATCATCACTGATAAACATGGTGTCGTGACAAACTGGGTCATTAAAGTATGTCTTGAATTACTGGTTTAAAACAGTTGTTTTTTTCCATCACAATTCCTTCATCTGATCATAAAATAATCAATAAGACATGAATAACCCTTTAATGTATTAAGAATTATATCAACACAAAACTTTAAGAACTTTTCTAAAATCCCAACCCCAGTAATTCAATTTTTAATCCACCCACAGCAATAAATTCATTTATGCCTAAACTTAATTATCACAGGAAAGTCTATGGAACATCTTGAACACAAACAGGTTGTCTGTTTTGATATTTGAAAGGTGGTGAGAGGACTGGTGACTTTTGGTRGATATTAGTTCAGTGCCGGGGGCTGGAAGGTGATGGGGGTTACATGGATTTGGGAGAGTTGGGTTCCAATCTTGCCAGGTTCTTCCATGTTGTCAGAAAAATCCAGGAGGGGGCATTCTTTCTGTCCTATTGGGGTCTGGTCGATCTCCTGTTGCAGTTTGGGGGAAATCCTCTCATGGTTCTGGTTCTGCAGAAGTCTCCTGAGTCATCTGTACTCTGTGTTCCCTCTTGGTGTAAACATGATTCAGGAAATATTATCCTCCCTTTTGTTTGTTTAAAACAGTCTCTTTCACTGTTTTTTCGGCAGTGTTCTTCATGTTACTAAAGCAAGATTTCATCCTGAGGAAATGTTGGGTCATGGGAAAACACAAATATACAAGTGATGTGACTGTTGTTAGCTAATCTTGTTCTGGCTCTAATCATTCTATCTACAGATAAACAGGGTGCCGTGAAAAACTGGGTCATTGAAGTATGAATTACAGTTTTCTTTTTATTTCACCATTTGTTTGGTGTTAAGTCAGAAATGGGTGTTGTTACCTGACATCAGTTTATGAAAGCTAAATTTAGTGATGTAACTGCAGCCATGGATTCTAAGAGGAAATCCAAACTGGAGAGAGGGGGAACCATTAACACTTAAATTCAGTCCCATCTTGACTACAAGAAAAAAAATTGGAGATTTGAGACTTGACTGTATTTCATGTAGCCTGTGTTCATTCACAATCTTCTCACCAAAATCACCCGATTTATTTTGTGTTGATGCCTAACCCCGTTTTCCCAATCTTATTTTGGTTCATCATAACTGAGAATCACACTCAGGGGGACAGTTTGAAACTATTGGCTCTCGTTTATGTCATGAGTGATGATGATTTTCAACCCAAAGTGCAGTCAAACACTCTCGCAGATGCTTCTCTTCTTAAATAAAAACTAATGATCAAACAAAACTAAATGCTGACAAGGCAGTAAAACTAGAGCAGAAATTGTGAAGATCAAACACAAACAAGAAGTTAGCCACAACTGACACATAAACTATATAACCTTCTACAGATAATTCAGGGACCACATTAAATGAGTTTAAGGATTTTACTGAAGGAAGGGATCGAAGGGATGGATGGGATGAATGGATGAAGAACCCCCAAATGGAACCTGAAATGGAAAAAAAAAATTGGAGGCGATTTCGAGATAGGAATGAAGAGGGATGAAGGAAGGGATGAGAGGAAGAGGAATCTCATCGTCCCGATGAGATAAAGGAATTGAGGAAAGGATGAAAGGGTGAGGGAAGGAGGAATGGATGATAGAAAAAGGGATGATGGGGTGGGGGGAAGAGGAAGGGAAGAAGAGAAGAATTTGGAAGTGTTAATTCAACTCCTAGGCAGTTAAATTTAACACTGTAAGTGTCTATATTGATCCACCCTGGATCGAGTTAAAATAACACTTTTGAAAGTGTTAAACAGTTAACACTGTGAGCTGAAATGACACTCTTATCAGTTGAAATTTAACACACATTAGTGTTGAATTTACCTAACACTAACGTGTGGTATCAAAGGTTAACACTACCAAAGTGTCATTTTAATACTGACCAAAGTTCAAATTATAGTATCACAATGGTAAGTGTTAATTATTTCTCACAATGATGGGTCATGCTCAAAATCATTTTAGTGAATCAGAAAAGCCAACTCCCATCAAATGAGAGCCAATTCCACATTTTTTACAGTACCTTACACTTTTACAGTACCCTTTTTACCATGTAATTACAAGGTAAAAAAATGTTAATTAAATGTAATTACTACCTTATTACCACCTAATTACGGTACAAAAGAAAAACTACTGTTAGTAAAACTACCTTTTGTCATGGCTTGTCATTTTATGCCTTGGTTTTTCCTAGTGTTTCTATGTTCCTCTGTGTGTCTCAGCTCAGCTGCCCCACATCACGCTGCTGATTACCCTTGTGTTTCTCCCCAGGTGTTTTCTGTTCCCTCATTAGTTTTCTGTGTATTTAAGCTCAGTCTTGTCTCTGTGTCATTGTCGGATCATTGTTCTGTCTACCTGGTCGTGTCCTGTCCCATGTCCTTCGTCTACCTCCAAGTCATAGTGAGTTTCTGCTGTATTTTCAGCCTCCTTGAGTTATTTTATTAAAGGCCTCGTGCTTTTTTGATTTTTGACATCTGCCTGTGCCCTGGGTTATTTTGTCAGCACTGACATTATGATCCGACCACGCACTCAGCCCACAGGCACCCCGTTTTCAGGGTTTTTCAAAGAGGAGCAAGATTTTTTTTTCTCGCCGCCCCTCGGCGCGCTGGTCTTTCTCCTCTCACTGTTGGAGTCCACCAGCGTCACCTGGGCCCGCCTCGGCTGGTCTTCCTCCTTCTGCCCTTGAGGAGCCGGTCCTGTCCTTGCCCCCCTGGGAGGAACAGGTGACATGTCCCATCATTGGAGGGTCGGTGAAGATCCTCAGGGGGATCTCAATGCGCTCCAACAGACTCTCCATCTGCCGGCAGATAGAACGGGTTCTGGGGGAGCGCCCAGATCTGATTCTCCTGCCAGGCCATCAGCTGCTCCATCGGTTTGTGCAGAGGGTTTTGGGAGAGTCATCTGTTACCCACCATCCCGCCCCTTCTGCTCCTCCTGTGCCAGTTGTTGGGGTTCCTGTTCCGGTGCTTCCTGAGCCGGTGTTTCTGGTTCCCGTTCCAGTGGTTCCTGAGCTGGTGGTTTCTGAGCCAGTGGTTCCTGAGCTGGTGGTTTCTGAGCCAGTGGTTCCTGTTCCAGTGGTTCCTGAGTTGGAGGTCCTGGTGGTTCCGCAGTCGGTGGTTCCACAATTGGAGGTCCCGGTGGTTCCACAACCGGTAGTTCCACAGTTGCAGGTCTTGGTGGATCCACAGTCGGTGGTTCCACAGTTGGAAGTCTTGATGGATCCACAGTCGGTGGTTCCACATTTGGTGGTCCCGATGTCTCCGGTGTTGGTGAGCCCCGAGTCGGCGGTCTCTGAGGTTCATGAGTCGGCTGCCGGCACTTCCACGACATCTGGATCAACTGTCGTTGCCTCCACATCGCCCATTGCCTCCTCATCGCCTGGCTCGTCGCCCATCGCCTCCATGTCACCTGGGTCCGCTGCCGTCGCCTCCATGTTGCCTGGGTCGGCTGTCGTCGCCTCTATGTTGCCTGGTTCGGCTGCCGTCGCCTGCGTCACCTGGTTCGGCTGCTGTCGCCTGGTTCGGCTGCCGTCGCCTCCATGTTGCCTGGTTCGGCTGCCGTTGCCTCCATGTCGCCTAGTTCAGCTGCCATCGCCTCCATGTCGCCCGGGTCATCAGTCATCGTCTCTTTGTCCCCTCTGTCGCCTGTGTTCGCCATCGCCAAGGCTCTGGCTCCATCAACCTCCGACAGCTCCTCATCGGGTCCTGCCTCCTCCCTTGGCTCCACGTCTGCTCCCGCCTCCTCCCTTGGCTCCACATCTGCTCCCGCCTCCTCCCTTGGCTCCACGTCTGCTCCCGCCTCCTCCCTTGGCTCCACGTCTGCTCCCGCCTCCTCCCTTGGCTCCACGTCTGCTCCCGCCTCCTCCCTTGGCTCCAGGTCTGCCTCCGCCTCCTCCCTTGGCTCCACGTCTGCTCCCGCCTCCTCCCTTGGCTCCACATCTGCTCCCGCCTCCTCCCTTGGCTCCACGTCTGCTCCCGCCTCCTCCCTTGGCTCCACATCTGCTCCCGCCTCCTCCCTTGGTTCCACGTCTGCTCCCGCCTCCTCCCTTGGCTCCACATCTGCTCCCGCCTCCTCCCTTGGTTCCACGTCTGCTCCCGCCTC
>NW_013952658.1:316366-319189 GCF_001266775.1 Austrofundulus limnaeus
CCCAGGTGTTTTCTGTTCCCTCATTAGTTTTCTGTGTATTTAAGCTCAGTCTTGTCTCTGTGTCATTGTCGGATCATTGTTCTGTCTACCTGGTCATGTCCTGTCCTATGTTGTTTGTCTACCTCCAAGTCATAGTGAGTTTCTGCTGTATTTTCAGCCTCCTTGAGTTATTTTATTAAAGACCTCGTGCTTTTTTGATTTTTGACATCGTCCTGTGCCCTGGGTTATTTTGTCAGCCCTGACACCTTTATTGGGTAACTAGAATCAAATTATTATTCAATAGTAACTCAACACTATATTTATAACCAAAAGAATGCAACTAAATTTTGGTGTTATTGGTTAATTGCAATAAAATATAACTTTAAAACTGTCCAAATTACCTACTACTTATTTTGGTGTTACATAGTGAATTGTAATACATTACCAGGTAAGTGCTACATTATTGCATACAATTAAATACATAGTAAAATTGTACCCTAATTACCACATAATTACATGGTAATAAGGTAGTAATTACATTTAATTACATTTCTTTATTACCTTGTAATTATATGATAATAAGAGCAATAAGGGTACAGTAAAAGAAAGTGTTACCCATTTTTAATAGTCATACACATCATTTCCACAATGTTACCCAGAATCCCTTGCTTAGAAAATTCTGGCATGAGGTGGAAGAGGGTTGGGTTTTCCAGAATATTTTTTTCAACACTGCATGGTGTTAAATAACAACACTGTTAAGTGTTATTTAACTCGTAACAGTAGGCGGAGCTTATTTAACTCTAGAGTTGAGACAACACTGATAAAGTCAACTCAGTGAATTAACACCAACACTGGATGTCAGTTAATTAAGAATTTTTGAAAATAACACTTTGGGAGTTGAAATCAACTCTGAAAAGTTCAACACTGAAATTTGAACACTTCCAATTTTGCTGTGTGGGGGAAGGGGGTGTGAGGGCGTGCGGGGGAGTCTAGGCGAAAGGGGAGGGTGGGTGTGGAAACAGCGAGGTGAAGGTGAAACACCAGGTGAGGTGAGTTTCTGTAGACGCTGAGTGATCAGAAGGTGGAAGGGGCGTGGTCCTGCTCCTGTACTTCACTTATTAACTTCATCTGTTGTTCATTTGTCTCACAGCAGAGCAGATAAATTCCTTTGTCCGGATTTGTCGCATGTTTGCACTGTGACTCAGACCTTCCTCTCAGCAGTGTGTTTGTGTTTACGAGGTGTAAACCTCTAATGATGTAATAACAATCACTTTCTTATTGAGGTGTCGCTGATGGTTTTATAGAAAACAGCTACAGAACCACATACCGCACAGACTCCTCACTGAGAGCTAATGGCTCTTTTCATGAAGCGTCTAATTTGATATGAAGGTGAAGCACAGACTGGATTTGTGGAACACCTTCTGCAGGACACATGCCTGGTCTTTGATTGCACACAAATGGGAAAAGAGACGGGAAATATAGAAGAGATTTGCAAACAGACTTGATTTAAAGCCTAGCATTCCTTGAAGGAGAGTTTTAAACTATCATCAGAGAAATGTCAGAGTTTTAGCCTTTTCAGTAAAACATTAAGAATAGTGCTATATGCAATGTTAGCCCTCAGAGTAATTCAGAGCAAACACTCAGGCACACTGAATTTCTGGACAGTTTTCATAAAATTAATTGAGTTAATCCATTTTTTTTAAAGTCAGCTGGCTTTTCGCCTTTTTGCAGCGAGTAATAAAAATTGAAACAAAGTCACAATGAAGGAGAAGTACAAAGATCATTTCACCTGCAGCCTGGGCTGTTACAGAGGGGCAGTCCTTAAAAGGAAATGGGAGATGCAGGATTGGCTGAGGCAGCAGACCAACAAACCGCTGGATTGGTCGGACGAGCTCCAGTGACCTGTGAGGAATGGAGAAACTTTCCAAATAAGGAAGAGAGCTGTGGGAGCTGACCTTTATAACACAAACGAGAGCTGGAGGAAAGAATGGAGAGATGAAGAGATCAGAGCAAAGGCAGAGTGAGGGTATTTTGGAGCTGACAACATGGAAACTGGCCTACCTTGCTGACAGAAATTAGCATAGTGTGTTAAACAATGAGAAATGCACAAATTATTCAAAGGTAAGCATTTATTGAAGAAATTCATATTACCCATCACAACCTTTTATGTCACTTTAAAACTCGGCTAATGTTAAGAAAAATTAGGCTATAAAAACAACATAAATTTGACCGGTATTTTTGTGTTTATTATGCTCAATTAACTGTTGTGGCCATCTTGAATTGGACTGACTCCAAAGGTTAATAAGTAAGTAAAGTTTATTTATGTAGCACCTTTCACAGCTCAGAAACCACAAAGTGCTTTACAAGATATAAGACATAAAAACACAGGAAATAAAACAGAAGAAGAGATAAAACAGCACACAATGTGACAAAAAAACAACAAAAGCAAAATGATTAACTAGAAGCAGTCGGAGAGTGCAAATCTCCGCCAAGACCAATTTCCCCCATCCTGTAAGAGTTAATGCGCAAAAGCAGAGATGGAAACACATTTGCAAAATAAGTTCTGACGTAGYGAACATTTAAGCAGGCAGTATGCACGGGATTTCTTCTCGGTGGAGTYCTACGTGAAAAAAAAAGGTTAGACTCGTCACCCAACGTTATTCATCGTCAAACTGGTGTCGGATTAAGCTCCTAAGTTTTCATCAGTCACATTTCACCATGTAAAACGTCTGTTTTATCCCCTTTTATGAGTTTGTAATGGTTTGACTCTGATCAGCTGTTCCGGACAATGCAGGTTCGGCTCGGCTGCAGCAGGACCCTCGTCCCGCTGTCGGTGTGTTCTGT
>NW_013952658.1:319853-321617 GCF_001266775.1 Austrofundulus limnaeus
ACAGACAGACAGACAGACAGACAGACAGACAGACAGACAGACAGACAGACAGACAGACAGACAGACAGACAGACGAGTTTTGGAGTAATGTTGTCCACAGACAGACAGACAGACAGACAGACAGACGCGACCGAAAACATTACCTCGCCCTTGGCGGAGGTAATAAAAACAAGCCAAGTTAATCAGTTGTAGATTAATGTTGAAACACTCCATTGTCAGGTTTTCCCAACATGACTGACACAAAAACACACAGAAGCTACATGTGACTTTACATAATATGCCGTTTATTCATTCATCCAATAAATACATGTTCACACACATTAGTTTCTTGATGAGATCAATCACTTTGTGATTAAATCTTCACCACTGCCTCTAGTGTGAAATTTCCCTGTGGTTGGACGACCACACATCTCCCACTGGTGAATGTTTAAACTGGAGGCTTTAAAGTTCCTGTGGCATCAATTTTTTCTAATAAATATGAATACATTTTTGGAAAGTTAACACTGATAATGTTGCAAAAAATATTAATGCTGCTGAGTTGTTGAGATATTTGCATGTAAAGTAACAGGAAGTGATGTCAAAGAAGAATGTCTGCATGTAAACCGAGCATGTCTGACAGCACAGACTGTAGAGAAGAATCTGATGTTCTGTTAGGTTATGTTGAGTCTCTATCAAAGAGATGAAGAAGAGTTGGAGTTTAAATCATAATTCAGTTGCTGGTTTTCAGATGACGGGGATGATGAAGTAGACTAGTCTTGTACTGGGGTTTAGTTGACTGCTGCATGGAGGCTGAGTCATCCTGTTAAGCTTTATTAAATAACATAACAGGACCCTCCTCCTTCACGACCAGACCAAAATGTGTGACTAATACTGTATCTACAAACAGGCAAAGAAGAAAAGACTTGTAGAGGAGGGAAACAGTGACACAGACAGTGGTACAGTAAAAGAAAAATAAATAAATAAATAAATATTTTCTGTGTTGCAGAAAAAGAGTAGCTTTTGTACATTTTATTATCAGCTGAGCTGTGATGTAAAGAAAAATAATAGCACAATTGTTAAAAATATTGTTTTATAAAATTTTGGGTCACAACGCCCTGCACTGGCAGTAAATGCAGACCTCTTTCCTTCTGTTAATTCAGCGTCAAAATGCCTAAATTCTGTGCCGTGTACGGTTATTTCAACCGCTCCAATCGGGAGAAAGATTTTTTGTGTGTGTGTTCTGGAAGTAGTGTGTCGGAAAAAAGATGACAAAAGTGGATCAAAAATCTATGGCTAAAAACAGGAAGAGTGGAAACAGACAATGCAAGAATTTGTAGCAACCACTTTCTAACAGATAAGGATCGTATGGTCTAAATCAGAGATTCTTAGCCCATGGGCTGCGGCCCAATTGTGGGCCATGATCGCCACCTTGAGGGCCTCAAAAGAACAACAGTTTTTAACTTTGGGCCACAGAGGGCCGCGGGACYGCATTGATTTTGAATAAGGTGCAATACATTTTCTCACCACTAGTAGCAGTAGTGCGCCACTCAGTTGTTWAACAAMTTTTAAAATATGTAGACGAAGAACCTTAGAAACCTGCCGAGAATGGAAACCTATTTTAAATGAAAAGCAGAAGCAAAAATGAAAGTAACTCGTCAAAAAACACCAAAGTTCGCCACTAATATGAAGTTCAGCTTCTGTTTTTACCATGTAATATTTTAAAAGTTCAAAACATTATCAAACACAGTTGCAGAACTACATTTTAATTTGCACTTTAAATAATTT
>NW_013952658.1:322105-332194 GCF_001266775.1 Austrofundulus limnaeus
TTATTGAATTGTCTATTTTTGTTGTTTATGTTAAAAAATATATATATTTGTGTTGACAAGCCTGAGTGGTCTGTGGACTGACCTTTGTATTTGTTCAAATAATTGTTATGGGCAGGTTACAATATAAAACAATGTTTGTCATAATCACGTCTTGTGATTATTTGACAGGAGTTTTACTTTTAAACTGTAAGTGTACTTAATTTAGTTATGTTAATTATGATAGTTTAGTTATGATGTAAATACAATAAAAATTAAACCAAGATTTAGAATAATTATCATTTTGATCCATACATTGATAAAGTCTGACTGGGCCTCGTGTCACTTTATGTTCAACAAATTGGGCCCAGAGGTCAAAAAGGTTAAGAACCCCTGGTCTAAATCATATTTTCAGATATTTTCCTGGATAGTTACTTGAATTTGGGTTTACAGAAGCTAAATAAATTCTTTACAGGTAGATCCAAACACACAGAAATAACTGGTTAACTCGTTGTTAGAGGTAGCATTGTTAGCATATGTTAATTATGTAAAATTGCACAACTCACTACTCACCTGGGCAGAAACTAGTCGACGGACATTTAAAGCTTCATTGGATCCTAAACGTTTGACCCAACCTGAAACTAAATAATTAAAGGTAAAAATAATAAAACAAGGTCTTGGTCTGCAATGATTAGACATGTTTTTTATTATTGTCATTAGTGATTATCTCAGTTTCAGCTAAAAGAATTGACAAAATCCTACACACGGTTCCTTTAAAGAGTTCCCTATTGATGTCACTTCATGTTTTACTTAACTTGAGCCAAATGTAGAAGAAAATATGCCAGTAATGTGACAAAAATGGGTAAAATTGTGTATATGATGTCAAAATTCTTAAATATAAAGACGTCTTATTGGACTCTTTGTGTTTGAATGATATGAAGGTCACAGGCACTTTAGCACACACTCCGCTCTCATGACACTGCAGTCACCAAGAAAAAAATAAATAAATAAAATGAAGTCAGAGTGTCCCTGAGTCAACCCATGAGCCGTGACGAGCTGTGCAGGAGGAGGCAGACCCCTGAGTGTCTGTCAGACTGACCTTTCCTCAATAATCCAATGAAAGACGTGAAACAACCGGCCTCCCAACTTCCACAGCATTCTGTGACTCATCAACCCACCAGGAACTGAGACACTAAAAATAGAGACATGATGAAAAAGAAGAAACTTCCTAATAATAATAGATTTACTTCATCCCACAAAAATGAGGAAGGAAAAGTCCTGTTTTCAGACATACTTGTGGAAATACTGACAGTGAAACCACAACTATTTGGTTGTAATGGGAATGTTCACCCTTCTCCCCAACAAACACACATGGTTAAACTATTTTCAGCAGCACACATTACATAAAGCTGCTCCATATGTTTGGTGTGTGAATAATATCTTCCACCTGATGTTTCCAGTCATTGTCTAATTTCAGATGTCTGTCTATGACTCTGCAATTATTTAGTTAATTTTCAGTCAGAGTACAAAAGCTGGAACAATTTTATTGTGTCTCCTTTGGCTCATTCTTTATTTTTATTTTTATTTTTTTATCTGTTTAGAAACTTGTTGCCCACTTGTGAAGGTCGACAGGAGACACTGATACTTTTCTTGTGTGTGTCTGTGTCTGTTAGCAAAATGTCCTATGAACCACTGAATGAATTTTAAAAAAGCTTTTGCAAAAAGTCAACAAATTCAAGATGGCCGACACAACCAACTGACCCTAGGAACCATAAAAATTACATTTTACATATATGCTGGTATATGGTATGATTCACAACACATAAGCACTACTACTAACTACTTTAGTATTAACTGTTTGTCTGTTAGAAAAATATCTCATGAACCACAGAACAAATGTTAAGGAAACTTTCAGAAAGTAATCATTACATATACAATTACAACTCTTTAACTTTTGGAGTTATCGCAATCCAAGATGGCTGCCAGTAACAGAACTTAACAAACCCAAATATGGCTGTAACTTGGTCAGTTTTACAGATACTCAGCAAAAACTTGATGTGACTGAGAATCATTAATCACTATTACTTTTAAGGTTTGGCCAAAACAACAACTCTGATATTTTCATGCATAAAAATATCTTAGTTTAACCCGCTCTGGAGCGGATGTCGACATGACCCATTTAAGGGCTACTGCAACAAAAATGTCAGCATGTTGAGTGCTCATTTCAACTGGGTTGGACAGCACAGACTTCCGACTCTATAACAATAGTGTTTTATATTGTTTTTGCTTTTTTATTTACTTCCAAATAAAACCAGATTTATGATAAATAATTTTCGCCATAATTTTGTGAGCATTTTTTTATGCATTTGCTGCACATTCAGTGAAGGTTTTGTGACCAGGAAGTGCTTGAATGCAGCATGACGCCCATTTTTCTGATTTCCTGAAATACACCACATTTCCAAAGCAAGCAATAAAAAGTTTGTTGTTACCCTTGTGGAGAACGTGAGAGAGTGTTTTGGAAACAGGAGAACGGAGCATAGTTAAGATTTTGGTTGTTCTGAAAATGATGATACCAAAGCAAGGCAAATAGTTTTGAAGGTGAAAATATGAGGGTAACATCAAAATGAGCCAAAATGACCATTTAGACCCCAGACCTTAGAGGGTTAAAACTCTGGCCTGAGAGACAGTGGGCAATATGCATTTCTTTAATTAGTTTTGATTTAAAGTGTCTGTGACATGCATCTCCTTCAAATACTGTACAAAACAACAAAGAAAACATCTTTAAATTTAAGAAACTTGGCATAATACACGCATAACTGGCATATATTTTTTGAATTTAGCACAGCTAAAGTGAAATAGGAGGTGACATCCAAGGGGAACTTTGGTCTTTATTTATTAAAGGGGCGAAATTATGTGTTTCTAAGGCCTACATATTTAAATACTATACCATAATAAAGTATCTATGTCACCTTTAGTTGTTATTAAAATGCTGTTTTTATGTTTAAATAGAAATTAAACTTATCTTCTCATCACTTCCTCTTCCAAACGCCTTGAAATTGGCCTCTGTCTCTTTAAGAACCTCCTTCCGCCTCTGTCCCGCCCATTTCAACAGTCTCACAGCTGCTTCTCTCTACAGGGCTCACACCTGGGGTGGTGTGTGTGTGTGTGTGTGTGTGGGGGGGGGGGGGGGGGGGGGGCTATGATGCAGAAGCTCAGCGTAATTTACTTGGCTTCGGAAAATACATTTCCTCAAAGGTATTTTGAATCTGAAAAGGGCTTCACTGAGAAGTAGTGTTAGGAGCTCAGCAGACAGTTTCACTTTCACTTTCAGTTTCACCCATTGTTTGATTTGTTACTGCCAAGAGCCAGCAGGAGTCAAGGACAGGGTGCAGGGGCTTGGGAGTGTGTTCCGTAATGAGGAAGCTCGGCTTGGAGACACACCCCAGAGGCGGAGATGGTCCCAAAAGGCGGTTCTAGTCCCAACTGGTCGTTTTTGTTCCCCTACCTGGCTGCCTCAGGACACCACAGGATTTCTCAAACATGCCTGACTGAGTCAAAGCAAGACTCTGGGCATGTTTTTGATGAGAGGATAACATTATAACATGATATAAACATCAAAAAAGTTGCTTTTACATGATATAGCCCCTTTAAAACAATATTATTTGAACTCAGTTTTTTCTTCATCTCTGATAGTGTCTCAAAAAAATCTAAAGAAACATCAGATTTTTCTCTGCAGTTTGTGTTAGCTGTTGTATCAATGTTCTGTTCACGTTTGGACATTCTCCTTTGACATCACTTCCTGTTACTTTAAATTGAAATATCTCAAGAACGGTTTGTCTCAGTGGTGTGATTTTTTTTTGCAAAACACTATTAAAGTTATCTTTCCAAAAATGCATTTATATATATTGCTAAAATTTGATGTCATAGGCACTTTAAAACCAGAAGAGAAAAGTTCCCATTAGTAGAACATATACAGCGAAGAGCAATAAATAAATAAAATGAGTAATAAAAACATTGAAAGTTATAAATTGAACATCTACAAGTTTTAGAAGTAACAAAAGAAGAAACGCCTCCAGTGTAAACCAATTTCTGAATGATTGGTCATTTTCTGGATTACTGTACTGTGGCATGTAGGTCGGTGTCTGTGGAGTAGTAACTTTTCTGGACTCAGTTGGTTCTGGCACTAATGGTCCTGTAGTTCTTCCTGATGGCAGCAGCTCAGCTTGTAGGCAGGGGTGTGATTTATGACCCGTGACCCTCCGGAGCACTTTCTTCTACATGTCACTGCAGCTGGAGAACCACACACTCAGGCTGAGGCTCTTGATTGAGCAACAACAGAAGGACACCAGTAGTTTTTGTGTGTATTTTTCATGATAAACTTTCAGGAAATGCCCTGTGATGGACTTGCGACCTGTCCTCAGTGATTGCTGGATGTGTGCACCAGTGACCCCCATGACCCTGAAAGAAAGAAACCAGTATAGAAAATAGATGGACTTTCAGGAAATAAAGTCTCTGCTGGACCTCCTCCCTCAGTTGTGTCAACGCCCCAAGTCAGCTCATCTATGATGTGTTCACCCAGGGAACGAAAGCTCTTATTTTGAAAGCGGCTGCTCTTTGGCTCTTTTAGAGAGGAGGTGGAGCTCACAGACAGCCTGACTCAGAGACAGAGGGAGGTAGAGCGGCTGCCCCTGTCACTGTCTGGCTGCCTGCAGATATATATGCTGCTGCTGCTGGGAGCTGGCAGGGCAGCACTGACTCGCACCTCGCTCTTCTACAGGGATTTATCAGCTCCAAAGATCACAACATCTAAGGTACTTTTCCCCCCCTCGTGTCAGCTCATTAAAACAACATAAAGCAAAGTTCAACAGAAGTGAGTGGAAAGGCTTAAAGGTAAATATAAGGACTTTAACTTTTAGAGAAATGTGATTTGTTTTCCTTTTTTGTGTTATTTTTTTTCAGGCTCTCTTAAATATGTTTTCAGAATATAAGTTTAGTATTTTTGGAGTTCCCATTCATTGGCCTGAGGCTCAGTCAATGCAGTGAGCTTCAGAATGGTACTTGTAATTATATATMTATCCAACCAGGATACTCAAAACTCTTTACACTCTCATTTCTCTCTAAGAAGGTGCATCACCCTCCGCAGTTTGATTCCAACAGATGTTAATGTTAATGTGGCGGCGTCCATGTGTTTTCAGGTCGCCTCAGCTGAGTCACATAGATTACTGAACCCAACAAGGTCTCCTAAGTGACAAAGCTTTGTGGCTGTACACATCTTTGGCTCTTTCACCAACTGATTTCTTTACTTTTTTTGCATCTCTTCCTCCCCCTTCCATCTCCTCCTCCTCTTCCACTCCTGCTGTTAATCCCATTTGATGGTGATGTCTTTCCCATTCCGATTCAGAGAAGAATGTCTTCAGCATTCCTGCTGTAAAAAGAAGGAAAAATGAAAGCAGTGAGGAAAAAAGGAATGAGCTATGCAGAGAAAAGCTGAACTCTGTGACTGCTTAAAGTTCAGCTCTGTTTTATGGATTTGTAATACGAGTCAAGACAGAGTGTGAGAGGAGGAAAGTAATGTAAGAAGGAGGAAAAAAAAGAAAAGAAAGAGAGAAAGTGCGGGGGATCTGAGCAGCCGGGAGCTGTTGGTGTGGCTGAAACAAGAAAAACGCTCTGTGCTTTTAAAAGGGGGGAAAAGGTCTGTTTCTATTTTATGTTNTGGATGGAGGTATACCCAGAGAAAAAGTGAGACTAAATGAAAGTTAAGGATATCAGAACGAAAAGAAATTCTCTCCATACTACAGTTTGCAGCTTGAATTTTGTTTGTTTTGGTTTAGATTCATGATTTATTACACATTTTATTTGTTTAAGCCTATCCTGACCTGCGTCTGCACCGTCACAAAGTTTCACAATGGATCATTAAAAGCCTAGCATTCATTAAAGAAATAACTGCCTGCCACCTTTCATGCCAATTTTTTTTATTCCACATCATGTTGTCTTTTGAAGGAACAGAGTTGTAATTGATTTGGTCAAATAAAGAAATGTTTATGCTAGTTCAGAGTAAGTGACTCTCAGCCACTGCCACATAAAACAGACTCACTTATAGCCTAYGTTGTGTTGACTAATGTTCATTAGCTGTGGCAGCTAATGAACTGGATTGATTCCAAACATTTGTCAGCTGTAGGTCTATACACAAAGGCTATGTCCAAATTCAGGGGCTATGTGGGCCTGGTCCTTGGTAGACCACGAAGACCGGAAAAAAGTGGCCGTAAATTTGGACAGGTTTCCCATACGTCCTGTTGCCAACCGTGGCAATGCTAAACAGAAGCAAAATTAGATCAAAATTAGCAAAATATCAATATATTAGTATCATAATTATCATAAAACAACAAAATTAGCTTAAAGGCAATATTTGAAGAAGGACGCGTCATAGGTGAATGTTTATTCCTCTACACCAGCTTGTTTTATTTCTGACAAGAATAATATTTAAAAAATGTCTATACAAGTCACAAGCTGTGTTTCCATTGACCATGAAAATGCGCAAATTAGAATTTCATAAATAAATTTGCTCAATGGAAACACATCAATTTAAAAAAAAATTACATTTTTCGACAAAATGTTTTTGCGCTAGGATGAGGTGGTTTTTCGGCCGTATCGAATTTGGTGTTTTTTGCAAAACAGCAATGGAAACACTTTTTTCACATCACAGGAGTCACATGATCAACATCCGGCTGTTTCCACTGGCGAAAAAGATGACGAAGAAGAAGATAACAGGAAGTAGAAATAGCAGTAACATCACAAGTTGTAAAAGAAAGTATTAAACTCACCAACTACAATTTCCCAAAAACAGCATACGTAGCCGCTCCCAAGTAGGGGCTTGTCGCTGGAAAGCCTCGATAAAAGACGCCGACGTCTCCACTGATGATGAGCGCTAGTGTCGCGGTAGCAACATGCTATTTGTTTACATCCATTGCCGCCATGTTTGTAATGACGTGTCACGAGAAAAAACCTATTCACRTGTGACTTTCATAGCATTTCTTACTTAATGGAAACACCGCCGTTGCGAAACTGTGTTTTTCGATATTAACGGAATATCGACAAAGTTTTGCGCACATTTGCAATGGAAACGCAGTTAGTGTCATTAAGTATCTCTGGGTCTTGTTCAAGAATGAGGGAAGAGTGGAGCGGGAGATCGATTTACCAGCCGGTCTACATTCCTACCCTCATCTGTGGTCACGAGCTTTGTGACCAAAAGAACGAGATCACAGATACAAGCGGCTGAAATGAGTTTTCTCCGCAGGGTGTCTCAGCTCTTCCTTTAGAGGTAGAGTGAGAAGCTCGGTCATCCGGGAGAGACTCAGAGTAGAGCCGCTGCTCCTCCACGTTGAGAGGAGCCAGTTGAGGTGGTTCATCTCTTTAGGATGCCTCCTGGACGCCTCCCTGGTGAGGTGTTCTGGGCACGTCCCATTGGGAGGAGGCCCAGAGGAAGACCCAAGACACGCTGGAGGGACTATGTATCTCGGCTGGCCTGGGAACGCCTTGAGATTCCCMYRGAKGAGCTGGCCCATGTGGCTGGAGAGAGAGAAGTCTGGGTCTCTCTGCTTAGGCTGCTGCCCCCGCGACCCGGCCCCGGATAAGAGGAAGAAAACAGATGGATGTCTATACAAATGATAAAACCATTAACAACACAACTGCTTGAAACTTTAAATTTTTTATACCGCCAGATTTTTACGTAAAACTGTACTCTTTTCTCTCGCTTCGTCCACATTTGCAAGCAAAATAAAATCTCTAATCGTCCCGCAATGCATTATGAGATACGGTGGGCCGAGAAGGATCYGTCAGACTCGTCCCTCAAATCGGAGACAAAGGAGGACACATTATCTAATTTCCCTCTGGGATCAATAAAGTATTTTTGAATTGAATTGAATTGAATTGAATTGAATTGAATTGAATTGAATTGAATTGAATTGAATTGAAGTGAATTTGTCAGCCATGTCAGAGGAGTCTTTAACTTGGACAGCCTCCGGCGTGGCGCTGTGATGTAAGCTGCAGACAAATTTGGCCTTCTGAAGGCACAGCCCCTGAATTTGGACACAGCCCATCATTACTTTCTGGGCGTTACTTAAATCCCGATCAGTAGTTCATGAGATCTTTTAATAGAAGTCAGACACATATTGTCCATCTGCAGCCCAGAATGACACAAAAGACCTAAAGGTCATCAGAAGAGACATGTCCTGCTCGTTTGAAAAGTCAGACTAACCAGTAATAGTTTGTTGTGATTAGTCAGTGTGCTTCGTGAGAGTTTCTTTCAGACAGGTTCTTGCTGACACACTGCAGTGATGATGTAATGCTCACCAGTGTATTCAAGGTGATCCAGGTGTGTGTATTCAAACCTGTTTTTGTTTCCAGACTTCAGTGATTTCATCTCTGTTGTCCTGAACCTTCTGTTCTATGTGTGTTTGGATCTTCTTAGCAGAGGTGGCAAAAGTATTCATTACTTAAGTAGAAGTTTAGATACTAGGGTTTAAAAATACTTTTTTGGAAGATGAAGTATCAACTCAAGCTTTTTACTCAAGTGGTTTTAAAACTACTTCAAATATAAAAGTAAAAGTAAAAAAAAAGCCATTAAGGATTAAAGCTTAGGCTGCGACACAGGGGTCTATAGCGCACAACCCCACCTTCCAACAAAAAATATTTTCTGTGACAATAGTAATTATAATATTAAAATGTTAATATTGAAATATTTGGATTGCACTGACCAGACTACTTGTTTCTGCCACATTATGCTGTATCTGTGCCACAATCATTTTCATTCTAGAAGACATATGTCTGCCGTGTCCTGCTGGAATGTGACATGATTTGTGTCATCCAGGTGTGAGGGACTGTGTGTCAGAATGAAATATATTTACACGTCTCATCCTACTACAATCACATTCACTCTGTCCATGGACTCCATGTTTTGGGATAGATGTGTATTTTTCTGAATGATGACTAGCTAGAAGAAAAACAAGCCGAAGTGAAATAGAAATGAAAYACTTTTTGCATTTTTAAAATGTAAGGAGTAAAATGTAGGCTGGAAAATAATGACTCCATTAAAGCATAAATAACCAAATGTAGCTTAAGTAAAGTAATACAGTATTTGTACATACCRGTAGTTACTTGACACCTCTGCTCCGTATTGCTGTGTTTGTGTTGCCCTATCTTTGTTTCAGTTTTCAGAACAAATCATTTGCTGAAGGCATGGTCATGTTGTTATCTTGCTCACATGCCGGCAGTGTATGGGACATCTTCAGGGTGAGAGTCAGACTCGTCCAGGGATGCTCGCTGTTTGTAACTTTTATGACCAGAACGCATCAATGCAGCCGGGGTCAGTTCAGTGACCTCAGGATTCCTTCTCTGCTTTTTGCAGATGATGTGGTCCTGTTGGGATCATTGTGTTGTGATCTCCAACTCTTACTGGAGCAGAAATTACTCCACATCTGAGGATATGGTTCTCACTTAGAGAAAGGCCCTCCGTGGCTTGGGAGTAAGGTCTTGCTTCAAGTGGAGAAATTAGTGTTTCAGAGTTTTGTTCTTGAGTGAGGGAAGAATGGAACATGTGATTGACAAACAACTTGTGCAGCTCCTGCGTTATTACGTACACTGTGGTGCTTCATTGTGGTAAAGAGGGAGCTGAGCTGCAAGGCAAAACTCTCCTTAGTAGTTGTCTACATTACCACCCTCACTCATGACCATCAAYTCTGTCTTGTGATTGAAAAAATGAGATTTTATAGGGGTGCACTGATTGCAGTTTTCTGTTCGATCTCTGATCACCGATCTTTAAAAAGTCTGACCTACTGATTCAGATTTTCCGCTGATCTCATCGAAGGCTTGGCGGATCTCCCAAAATGAAGGAGAATGGCGCCTCTAAATTTTTATACAGTTGGTAATCATGAGTTTTCTCATCAGGATAGCCTGCCTCTCACTAGCTGCGTTTCCATTGCAAATGTGCACAAAACTTTGTTGATATTCTGTTAATGTCGAAAAACACAGTTTTGCAACTGCGGTGTTACAGTGGTTTGCAAAAGTATTCATACCCCTTGAACTTTTCCATATTTTGTCACATTACAACCACAAACA